>NC_092336.1:551733636-552036666 GCF_046630445.1 Rutidosis leptorrhynchoides | reverse complement strand
TTTTATATTTTATCTTTAATTATATTTTATACTTAATTAGTTTGTGCATATATTCAGATTGTTTAATATCATATATATTTAGTTATATTAATATATCTATATATATATTGGTTAGCATTATATAAAAAGATATCATTAGTTTGTTATATATAAGTATTTATATACCTATTGTTATTATGTTAGCTAAGTAGATATATAAATTATTAATATAATTATAATATATGTATTAAGTATTTTTAAGATACAAAATAGTTATTTGTAACAAAATGATAGTTTTGATAATAATGATTTACTGATAATAATAACTTTCTTAGTATCGATAATACTAATAATAATAACGATATTGTTAAATTTGATACTAATACTAGCATTAATGATAATAATATTTATATCCACGATTTCTACGTTTATAATATTGACAATATTATTAAAACTTGTATATTCGTAGTCATAATACTCATAACCCTCGTGTTTAATTTACAAACTAATGACTATGATTTCTTTTACATTAATTTTGTAATCCTAATCCTAATTTTCATGTATTCATACAATTATTAACCTAGTAATAATACTGATAATAATATTATTAATTACAAAATGATACAAGTGTTAATTTTTAATGAATCTAATAATTAATTTTTCCTTTTTATTGTTTTCATAGAAATAATAGTAATCATATTCATAGTAACAATAATAATACTTACTAATACTAATAACAATCAAGTTCATAATGATAATAATTAATATCTATAATCAATAACAACAACAACAACAACAACAACAACAATAATAATAATAATAATAATAATAATAATAATAATAATAATAATAATAATAATAATAAAAATGAAATATAAAAGGGTATACCCTTTCTCTAAAGCTTTTCATAAAAAAACTGCCCACAACAGGGTTCGAACCCGAGACCCCTCACTCATCAACATAACACTCGAACCATCCAATCTATTCTTGTTTTTCTGAAATCTTACCCAAAGAGTTTAATATAACCCGTCTGGTTCCTGTGTTATTCCTTCTTCCTCTTCTTTATTTCCATCGACCAAAATACAAACCACGACACAGAGATTTTTACATACCCGAAATAATAACAACAATTTAATATCCACGTTTTAAATTAATTGAGAGAAAAAAATATATATATACAAGAACAGCCCATTCTGTCGTCGCTGTATTTTAACAAAAAAAAAAAATTAACTCGTATTCCATAGTGTTTTACAAAATTGTTATATCATAAAATAAGTTACAAATGATCTAATAAAACTTTTTCAATCATTAATTTCGACAGAAACAATTTCTAAAACATCAATTTGATTGAAGAACACATGTTTGACTTTTAAAAACTAAAACTTTGACTCGACAATTCTTGCTCGTTAGAACGAATTAGAAACCGAGATTTTGGAGAAAGATTAAAGGAAGGATTCCTAAAACGATTGCATTAATAGATTTTGAAAATTTACTGATATTGAGCTTTTGATAAAATGACCCAAGAATAGGGAAACGAGTCTGTTTCTTTTAAAATTCTCTGTAAAAAAAAATTGGATTGCAGTAATGGGTATTGGTAGTTGATAATGATATTGACAAGTTGAAATGATTTTCCTACTAACTTTGAAAGTCATTTGTTTAATAGAAATTGAAGGGTAGGAAGATTTGGATCAGACAGAAAAAAAAAGAAAAAAAAATATAAATAAGTATGATATGGATAGCTAACCAAATACGATTGTGTTGTGATTGCATCTGACTTTGTAACACATTTAAGAGATAAGAACAAAACTTTACAACAGCATGATAGATATATTCAACTGATTGTACGAGTTGTTGAATTATATATTTAATAAATATAATAATAATAATAATAAGATTTATAATATTGATAATAATATTAATACTTCTAAAAATTATAATATATTAATAAATAATAATGATATAGATAGAATTATTAATTTTAATAAGTTTAATGATAATAAAAATGATAATAATAATAATAATCATAATATTTATAATTCTTAATAATAATTACACTAACAATCATTATAATACTAATACATATTAATAATAATATAATAACCGTTAATGTTTAAATTACAATTATAATGTATTCATAAGACAAATTTTGATATTGGTATTATTATTGTATTAATAATTAATAACGAAAGTTATTATGACAACCATATTCTTGACTTGTATTTACATTTGATATATACAAATTATTAATTATGTAATATTTAATAATTATATATATAATAACTTATATTGGGTATATATTCTTATATGTATGTTTTAATATGCATATTAAAATAATTATCCATAAGTATCATATATTTATATGTAAGTTCATTTTAAGTACAACTTATTTATTTTATATCTTATTTTTACTTATTTAATTTTAAATGTTTAAATTATATTTTATAATTTCAAATTATTATATATATATACATATTTATTTACAAGCAATTGTTCGTGAATCGTCGAGAGCAGTCGAAGGTCAATTTAGTATTCGAACATCGTTTCAAAATTTTCTAGACTCAACATTACATACATCGCTTGTTGTGTCGGAAACATGTAAAGATTAAGTTTAAATTTGGTCGGAAATTCCCGGGTCATCACACCGGTGGTGTTGTGATTCCCGGGGAATACGGGGACGTCCCGTTCCGTAATGAGCATAAACATTGGTGCCGACACCTTCCTGATGGACGTGTCATACCGATCACACCTTTCAGATACCGGATCATGACTACTGGTTGCCGATCATCGCCACCCCCAGCTGATTCATCATCCGACGACTCATCCACAGACAACACTAGTGACGACGACTCCGACGAAGAGAACCTTGATGATGCACCTGTGCAGCCACCCTTCACCCCGCCGAAGAAGCGGTACCGTTTCGATGGCACCGTTATTCCGGGGATCAACGAAGGTCGAGCATTCACTGACGCACATGGCCAACGTCGTAGGGTAACCGCCCGTAAGTGGGTCGTGCCTTACCCGGCTGATCCGTTCGTGCGTAAGCCTTACCGCTGTGCAGCATCTACCTCTGGATCCGGACCATCTGCACCAGCAGCACCATCTGCACCACCAGCACCACCTGCACCAGCAGCACCGCCTGCTCTGCCAGCCCCTCCCTCTGTCGAGGAACTGGCAAGGGAGGTGGAGATCCTCCGTGCTCGGGTAACTGAGCTCGAGGAGAAAATGTCCCATGTGCTGGACATCCTTTACCCACCATCACCATAGAGCTTTGTAGTAGGTTTCATTTTGTAATCTCGTTTGTAGTTCCATGTTTTCCTTATGTAATGTACAAACTTATGTATGCAACTCCTTATTAATGGAACTTTGCGTTGTTTAAATCCTTGCATAGTGTTCTATTTACATTACTGTATGTTGGTTTTGCAGTATTTATACCTGGTTGCGTTACTATATTGGCATGCGTTGTGTTGTTTCCCTGTTTACTATATACTATATTATTATATATTAAATGCTGGATTTTAACTTAAGTCCAAATTTCTGTTTCGAAGGGCAATGGCAAACACACGAACAACACCCACAGCAGCTCAAATCGAAGAGATGATTAATGAACGAGTCGCCGCAGCCTTGGCAGAAATGAACCCTCAACCTGAACCACCACCGGTTATCCAACCCGTTCGAAACGGGTGCACCTACAAGGAATTCCAGAGCTGTAAGCCACATAACTTCAGCAGAACTGAGGGGCCTGTTGGTCTCACAAGATGGTTTGAAAAGCTTGAATCAGTATTCCGAGTCAGCAACTGTTCCGAGTCCAACAAAACCAAATTTGCTTCCTGCACGCTATCTGATGGCGCCCTCACGTGGTGGAACACCATGGCTCAGGCACAAGGTATTGATGAGGCGTATGCTACGCCATGGGAGGAGTTCAAAACGGCTATGATTGATGAGTATTGTCCGAGAACCGAGATACAAAAGATGGAAATAGAGTTTATGCAATTGAAAGCTGTTGGCAACGATCTCGATGGTTACAATCGGAGGTTTCTTGAGTTAGCTCTTATGTGTCCTACCATGGTCACCCCGGAATTCAAGCGTATGGAGAGATACTTCTGGGGACTCCCTAAGTCCATCAAGGGTAATGTCACCTCGTCCAAGCCACCGAATGTTCCCGAAGCAATGCGCATGGCGCATACACTCATGAATCAAATTCTCATCGATGAACCAGAGAAGGCTAAGTCTGAAACGGGTAGTAGTGACAAGCGAAAGTGGGATAACAGTAAGGGGAGGACCTATGATCAAACCCCGGTTAAGAGACACAACAACGGTGGAAACCTCAACCCCGGCACAAGCTCCAACCCGAACTACAAAGGTACCCTACCGCAATGCAAGAGGTGTTACAAACACCACACTGGGTATTGTAATGCGGTATGTGAAAAGTGCAACAGGATCGGACATGTTGGTAAGAACTGCAAGATTCCCGTCCCAGCTGCAAGCACAAACCCAAATGGGCCAAGTAAATGCTATGAGTGTGGACAGCAGGGCCACTTTAGGAATGATTGCCCCAATAAGAAGAAGGACGGCGGACCACCCCGTGGTAGAGCTTTTAATGTTAATGCAAGGGATGCACGTGAGAACCCCGACTTGGTTACAGGTATATTCACTATCAACAATCTTTTAGCTTCTGTCATATTTGATACTGGTGCCGATAGAAGCTATGTATGTAGACACTTTTGTGATAAGATAAATTGATCATTAGTTTCTTTAAAAGAAAGTATGCTTGTCGAGGTAGCCAACGGTAAACTTGAAAAGGTTGACCAAATTGGCTGAGGAGCTATTATTAACATAGCTGGTGTGGATTTCGAAATTGACTTGATACCCATCAAATTGGGAAGCTTTGACGTAATTGTCGGCATGGACTGGTTGACTAAATTAAGGGCCGATGTTATCTGTGGAGATAAAGCTCTTCGTATACCACAAGGAGATGGTGAGCCACTGGTTATATACGGAGAGATATGTAGTTCGAAACTGAACCTCATTAGTTGTATGAAAGCGCAGAAGATCATGAAGAAAGGACGACTTGCCGTTTTAGCACACGTGAAGGCTTTAGAATCAGAGGAGAAGAGTGTGAATGACGTGCGAATCGTGAATGAATTCCCCGACATCTTTCCGGAAGAGTTGCCTGGATTTTTGTCACCCAGAGCAGTGGAGTTCCAAATCGATCTAGTGCCGGGAGCTGCACCCGTAGCTCGTGCGCCGTATCGTTTGGCACCTTCAGAACTGCAAGAGTTGCATAGTCAGCTGCAGGAATTGCTTGACTGAGGGTTTATCCAACCGAGCTCGTCGCCTTGGGGCGCACCTGTTTTATTCGTGAAGAAGAAGGATGGATCCTTCCGCATGTGTATCGATTATCGTGAGCTGAACAAGATGACGATCAAGAATCGATATCCTCTTCCCCGAATTGATGATCTTTTTGATCAGCTGCAAGGATCAAGAGTTTATTCTAAGATCGATTTGCGATCAGGTTATCACCAATTGAGGGTGAAGGAGAGTGATGTGATGAAGACTGCGTTTAGAACCCGCTATGGTCATTATGAGTTTCTCATGATGCCATTCGGTTTAACCAACGCACCCGCTGTATTCATGGACCTCATGAATCGTGTCTGCAAGCCATAACTGGATAAATTCGTTATCGTCTTCATAGATGATATCCTCATCTACTCCAAGAGCGAAGAAGAACATGAGTAACATCTTCGGTTAGTGCTCAAACTCTTGAGACAAGAGCAGCTTTATGCCAAATTCTCCAAGTGTGAATTTTGACTGAAGGAAGTCCAATTTCTGGGTCATATTGTAAGTGATCAAGGTATCAAAGTTGATCCCGCCAAGATCAAGGCTATCAGCATGTGGGAAACCCCCACTATTCTGACTCACATCCGCCAATTTCTAGGTCTTGCCGGTTATTACCGAAGGTTCATTGAAGGTTTTTCTTTGATTTTGCGTCCTTTGACTGCGTTAACTCATAAAGGGAAGAAATTTATTTGGGAAAAAGAACAAGAAGCAGCATTTCAAACCCTGAAGCAGAAGTTAACCACCGCACCTATCTTATCTCTTCCTGAAGACAGTGACGACTTTGTTGTGTACTGCGATGCTTCGAAGAATGGTTTTGGTTGTGTATTGATGCAAAGAACGAAGGTCATTGCCTATGCATCTCGTCAACTGAAAGTCCACGAGCGAAACTACACTACTCATGATCTCGAACTTGGATCCGTCATCTTCGCATTGAAGCTATGGAGACACTATTTTTATGGAACAAAGAGTACTATCTTTACCGATCATAAGAGTCTCCAACACATCTTCGATCAGAAGCAACTAAACATGAGACAGCGTCGATGGATTGAGATGCTAAACGACTACGATTGTGAACTTCGCTACCATCCGGGCAAGGCCAATGTTGTAGCTGACGCCTTAAGTCGAAAGGAGAGGACGGTACCTCTTCGCGTTCAGGCTCTGAACATCACCATCCATTCGAACCTCCACAGTCAGATTCGAGTAGCCCAAGAAGAGGCTCTCAAGGAGGAGAATATATCTCGCGAATACCTGAACATTCTCGTCTCTAAATTCGAGGTTAAGGAGTCTAGACTCCGATGTTATGCCGGAAGAATTTGGGTACCTCGTTATGGAGATCTACGGAACCTTATACTTGATGAAGCCCATAAGTCGAGATATTCGATTCATCCAGGAGCTGGAAAAATGTACCACGATCTCAAGGAACAGTATTGGTGGCCAAATCTTAAGAAGGATGTTGCAACTTATGTTGGAAGGTGTTTGACTTGTTCGAAGGTTAAGGCTGAACATCAGAGGCCATCTGGATTACTTCAGCAACCAGAAATCCCACAATGGAAATGGGAAGCAATTACAATGGATTTCATCACGAAGCTACTAAAGACGGTGGGCGGATACGATACAATCTGGGTTATCGTTGACCGTCTTACCAAATCTGCTCATTTCCTAGCGATGAAAGAAACTGACACAATGAAGAGACTTGCTCAACTTTACATCAAAGAGGTTGTATCTCTACATGGTGTGCACTTATCAATTATCTCAGATCACGATCCCCGTTTTGCTTCCAGATTTTGGCGTTCCTTGCAAGAAGCCTTGGGAACCCGTCTCGACATGAGCACCGCGTATCACCCCCAGACCGACGGCTAGGGTGAACGAACGATTCAGACATTGGAGGACATGTTGCGTGCCTGTGTTATTGACTTTGGAAAGTCTTGGGAAAGGCATCTGCCGCTAGCCGAATTCTCTTACAACAACAGTTATCATTCGAGTATTAAAGCCGCGCCTTTTGAAGCGTTGTATGGCCGCAAGTGCCGTTCTCCCATTTGTTGGGCTGAGTTGGGCTAAGTGCAAATCACCGGACCCGAGATAGTCCATGAAACGACGGAGAAGATTTCTCAGATTCAGGCAAGACTTAAGACGGCCCGCGATCGCCAAAAGAGTTATGCTGATCTTAAACGTAAAGACTTCGAATTCAACGTGGGTGACCGAGTAATGTTGAAGGTCGCACCTTGGAAGGGTGTAATCCGTTTTGGAAAGAACGGAAAGTTAAACCCGCGATATATTGGTCCTTTTGAAATTTTGGAACGTGTTGGACCCGTTGCTTACCGTTTGGATCTTCCAACTCAGTTGAGTGCCGTTCATCCTACCTTTCATGTATCAAATTTAAAGAAATGTCTTGCTCCACCGGAACTTATAATACCATTGGAAGAACTTACCATTGATGACCAACTCCACTTCGTGGAAGAACCTGTCGAAATTATGGACCGTGAGGTCAAAACCTTGAAACGCAATAAGATTCCAATTGTCCGAATTCGATGGAATGCCAAGCGTGGACCTGAGTTCACCTGGGAACGAGAGGATCAAATGATGCAGAAGTATCCTCACCTTTTCTCGACTCCAACACCTGCCTCAGCTTAAATTTCGGGACGAAATTTCCAATAACAGGTGGGTAATGTAACGACCCGACTTTTTCGACTTGCTTTTGTGCCTTGTATTTTAGCGAAACTGCGTATCTGTGCGTACTGTGTTACTTTATTACTCCGGAACCTTGGCACACGTGATTTATATTCATATATGCTTAAAAACATGCCTTGGGGTATGTAGAATGCTTAACTTGTCCATTGGATGCTTTATAACCGTTAGTGTTACTTGCCGTTACGAATAAACCGCGGACTGCGCGCACGTTTGAATTTTGTTAGAACCGGAACTTTTGGACTGCGAAATATTAATTATTATTTTATAATAATAATTACCTGGGCCGTTGGATGCTTAATTTTATTTATTTAATTGCTAAAGCCCAATAGTTAGTCTTGTTGGGCTCAAGCCCACCCTACACTAGCTAGTGACCCAATTAATTAGCCCAAGTATTATTACTAGTGACCCATAATAATAAATAAATAAATAAATTAATTAATTAGTGAGTCATACTAGTATAATGGATAAGGTTTATCTAATTGTCACATGAGATTCTAGCATTAGTACACACTTTAGACAACCATTATCCATAAAGCAAAGTGGTGTCCCCCTCCCCTCCCCTTGAAAATCACGGCCCTAGGCCAATCCATGTCATCAATCCTTGTCAATTTCCTTGCTTATAAATACTAGCCATTCACCTCTCACTTGTTCATTTGATTTTCACACACAATTGTTCTTTCTTTCTTTTCTTTCTAGTAATACTTGTAAGTTTTCTTTCTTCTTCCTTTTTCTTTTCAAATCTGTGATCATCATCATCATTATGTGGAAGATCAAGTTCCTTCTAGCTTTGATCTTACTTATATCTTGTTGATTCAAGCATGAATCTTTCAAAAACAACAAAGATTCAAGCTTTCTAGCTTGAATCTTCATATCTTTTGTAGATCTACTTCTTTTATACTTTAATCTTTCTATTTTATGATAAAGATTCAAACTTTTGTTTGTAATCTTCATGCATCTTCAAGATTCAAGCTTTATGCTTCAAGATCTTCAAGAACAAACAAGATGAAAGCTTTCTAGCTTGGATCTTCATATCTTTTTGTTAGATCTAAGTTCTTTTTGCTTTGATCATGTTGTTTTGTGAAAAAGATTCAAACTTGTGTTTGTTATCTTCATATATCTTAAAGATCCAAGCTTTATGCTTCAAGATCTTCAAGAACACTTAAAGGTTCAAGCTTTCTAGCTTTGCAACCTTGTAACTTGTGTGAAATGGATCCAAGCTCTCTAGCTTAGGGTTCCATCACCTCATTTGACTTAGATTGTGCTATTACTTGTTGAATTAATGTAAAGTTTGTAACTTTAGTTGTTATTGTGAATTGAAATTGTGTTAAGACTAAGGATATGATGTAACCTTGGTTCATCATCCATCTAAGACTCATGAATGAGTTGTGTTCTTACTTGGTCTTAACATATTGTGTATTGATGGTGAATCTTGGTCAAAAGTGATGCTAAACCATCAACGAGTTGTACACTTGAAGCTACAAGCATCAAGGATGAGAACCGTGATGAGCATCAAGCACCAAGAACCCCACCGGAGCACTTGTCCACTAATTTTCGTATCTGATCAGACCACCTGGGCTACTGGAAAGTTGATTTTCAGTTAGTTCGGTTCGATTAGATGATTTTCCGTTTAGGCCTCGTCTTAATCCGAGTTACGGTTTAGGATTTATGGCCCTCCGATAGTCACTGCACCCTATTAACGTTGTGCTGAAATTTCTGACCTACTCGCACTTAAACCGTCGCCACAGTCAAACGAAGACGAGTTAGGTTCTGAAAATTGGTCAGCTGTTAGGGGACTCATATATGGAGCTATAGCCACTGACCATGCGTCTTTTCGATTTACGTAGAGGTCGTAGCAGCTGACCGAAGTCAGCCTAATGTTTCGATCTCTATTCTCGTCAAACTTACTTTGCTTTTATGATGATGAATAATGATGATGATGACACTTAAACTTATTTTATGCACTATTAGAATTTATAAAGACAACCTACTGACCTAGTAACATTTGATTTAGGTTGACGACCTTTCGGACCGACTTACTACTTGCGTACTTTCATTACCGACTTTACCGCTTTTATCACTGTGAGTTATAGCATCCCTTTTTACCACTTTTACTATTTTTGGGACTGAGAATACATGCGCTTTTTACGTTTTACGTGTTAGGCACGAGTACTTAAACTTTACATGTGTGTGGGTTATATAACGGCATAAACATTCCCTTTAGCACGGTAACGTTTAATCATTGGTCTTTGAACCGGTGAACGCGAATCTTAGATATGGATCCATAGGGTTTGACATCCCCACTCGGGCTAGTCGCGCTAGCATTTAACGGGTGTTTAATACTTCGTGAACATACGCACTCGCCAAGTGTACTTTCAGGGGGTTATAAACGTTAAGTCTAGTTACCGGGTGCCCACGGTTATGTATATACTTTTCATACTGTTTTGATACGCTGTTGCAGCACTGAAATCTCGTGGCCTATCTTACGTTACTATTACAACTTAAACTATAGCTCACCAACATTCGTGTTGACTTTTTAAACGTGTATTTCTCAGGTGCCTAGAGGTTTATTGCTTTCGCTGTTAGACTTGATGCCATGCTGTTTCACTTGTTGTCATGCTGTTATTGAATTGCTGTTATGGACCTACTGTACTAGTTATCTGCTGCATTGCTAGAGATGTCTCAAATTATGAAACTTATGTTTTGCATTCGTAAACTTATGTTATTTTGGAACAATGGTTTGTAATAAGTCATACGACATGTTATCTTTGTAAAACGTTATCTTTTTAATGAATGCAAATCGGTTTTCAAACAGCATATAGTGTTTGACCTTGTGATGATCCTGTTGTTGATGATCCGTACACGATGGTTTTGTACGGGGCGTCACAAAAGCAATGTTGCATATTGTCTTCTAACAGAGGAAGGAGAGCCAACAACTCTTCGCGAGGCACTGAATCATTCAGATGCATCTCAGTGGATGACAGCTATGCAGGAAGAAATTGAAGCTCTTCATAAAAATAAAACATGGGAACTTGTGCCATTGCCGAAAGGTAGAAAACCTATTGAAAATAAATGGGTGTATAAGATTAAGCGAAATGGTGATGATCAAGTGGAGCGGTATCGTGCAAGACTGGTGGTTAAAGGATATGCTCAGAAAGAAGGTACTGACTTTAATGAAATATTTTCTCCTGTGGTTCGACTTACAACAATTCGAGTAGTTCTAGCGATGTGTGCTACATTGAATTTGCATCTAGAGCAGCTAGATGTGAAAACTGCATTTCTTCATGAAAATCTTGAAGAAGAAATTTATATGCTTCAACCAGAAGGTTTTGAACTACAAGGAAAAAAGAACTTGATTTGCAGGTTAAAGAAATCTCTGTATGGTCTCAAACAGGCGCCGAGATGTTGATACAAGAGATTTGATTCTTTCATAATGAGCCTTGAATATAACAGACTTTATGCAGACCCTTGTGCATATTTCAAGAGGTTTGGGGACAATGATTTTGTTATTTTGCTGTTATATGTAGACGACATGTTGGTTGCAGGCCCCAACAAAGATCGTATTAATAAGCTGAAGGCTCAATTGGCTAGGGAGTTTGAAATGAAAGACTTGGGTGTCGCAAACAAGAGTCTAGGGATGCAAATTCACCGAGACAGAGATAATAGGAAGATTTGGCTTTCTCAAAAGAATTATTTGAAGAAAGTCTTGCAGCGCTTCAATATGCAAGATAGTAAGCCAATCTCAACCCCACTTCCTACTAATCTCAAGTTATCCTCCGTTATGTGTCCTAGCAGTGAATACGAGAGGAAGGAGATGTCTCGCGTACCGTATGCATCAGCAGTGGGAAGTTTAATGTTCGCAATGATATGTACAAGACCAGACATTGCACATGCAGTGGGAGTAGTTAGTCGGTACATGGCGAATCCTGGTAAAGAGCATTGGAATGCTGTAAAGAGGATCCTTAAATACATCAAGGGAACCTTAGATGTTGCATTATGTTATGGGGAACCGGAATTTATTGTCAAAAGGTATGTTGATTCTGATTATGCAGGGGATATCGACAAAAGTAAATCTACCACTGCATATGTTTTCAAACTTTGTGGTGGAATAGTAAGCTGGGTTTCAAAACTGCAGTCAGTTGTAGCGACGTCAACTACGGAAGCAGAATATGTTGCAGCTACTCATGCTACTAAAGAGACAGTATGGTTGAAGATGTTGTTGGAGGAACTCGGGCACAAACAAGAGAATATCACTATATTTTGTGACAACCAGAGTGCCTTGCATCTTGCAAGGAATCCGACATTTCATTCAAAGACAAAGCATATACGAGTTCAGTATCACTTCGTTCGTGAGAAAGTGGAAGAAGGAACCGTGGATGTGCAGAAAATTCATACTGATAATAATGTGGCTGATTTTCTAACAAAGTCAATCAACCATGACAAGTTTATTTGGTGCCGTTCATCATGCGGCCTAGCAGAGACGTAAACAACATTATTGGCAAGGAAGGATTATCGTGTGAAGATTTATTGAGATTCAATCAAACCTTCAAGTGGGAGATTGTTGAAATATTAAATTGGACGGTGGATGGTTGGTGTATGATTCATGCAAGATAGAGTCAACACTCACATGTTTATTATGGTAAAACTATTACAAAGGAGGCTTTGAAATTGTCTGCATAATTTCACCTACCCTCATTTCCAGTAGTATAAATATGAGCCTTTAGCAAGCTCATTTCATTATCCCATAATTCATTCTCCATTCTTGTTCTAATAGATTAAATAGAGAGTTTGTGAGTAATCTCCTAATTACAAGAGATATAAAGATTAATGTTTATCCTTGTAATTAGAGAGAAGTGTAATTCCTATTATTCTCATTAGTGAAGCGTTTCTTTCCTTGCCCGTGGTTTTTACCCTATTGGGGTTTTTCACGTTAAATCTCGGTGTCTCTTTATTATCGCTATTTCAATTATTACTAGCGGTTTGCTATAATTCGGTGTCGCTTTTCTCAACAATTGATTGATTCTGTTATTTGCACTTTACATTTACGATATATTTATACATAATACATAGACATCATAATAACATCCTACTATTATTAACAAAAATTAAACCATTGATTCAGGTCGGGGGCTTAATAGGTGGAATTGTTACGTCATGGCTTATTGGTCCCGCATGGAAGCTTAAATATTCGGAAAGAGTACTTGTTGATAAAGCACCTATATTCTGCCTGTTAGGCACAAAACGACCAATCAAATAACTCGTTTCATTAACCTATATCAAGTACTTGTTGATAAAGCACCTATATCATTTTAGCACATTATCTATAGATCGAACAACTATTTGTTTTCGATTTGAGAATTGAGTGATAAGGTTTGCCTTTGTGGTTCTTGTTAGGAATTAAGTGATTTACAAAGTTTCTGAAATTATATGGATTAGACACTAGCTTATTTTTGATAAGGCTGAAAACATTAATGTCCCAGTTCTAGAGGAGCCCATTTATAATGTTGAAGAGCCCATTAGTGTCGCATGGCCCAAGAGACAGATTATAAAGCCCAAATGGACAGAGGAATATCAAATGGCACGAGAGTTTAGTCAGTTAGCCAAAGAGTAAAGTTGTTACGGTTGTTGAAGTCGTTAGGGTTAGTCGTTTACAATAAAGGGTGAATGTCACAGTGTAAAGGATATGAAAATACTTGTAATTGAAATCAATTTTCTGTTTTTCCTTCTATTTTCTGTTGGAGAATTGGCTCGCTCGAAAGAAGCCGTATCATTTTGGTGCTTTCATTGTTATTACTCCGGTCACAATTTCCGGCAACAATGGCGGAATCATCCTCAAATCAAATTGAATTGCTCGAACGATTCACCGATCGTATTATTCAAGCTTTACAACCTGTCATTACCATCGCATCACAAAATCAACAAACTTTTCAAAATCAACAAACACCAACTTTGCACCCAAATACTCATGGCAATCTACACAAAACAATTGCTCAACAATTCAATTCGAAGAAACCTACCATGGAATTACCTAGATTCAGTGGTGGAGATCCATCAGATTGGTTGAACAAAGCTAATCAGTTCTTCATATTTCACAAAATTTCAGAAGGTCAAAAATTATTGTATGCATCGATGCATCTGGATGGTATTGCAAATAGTTGGTTTGAATGGATGCAGATGACTAATCAAGTCCATTCTTGGGCAGATTTTGTCATAGCTTTCAAGGTACACTTTGGCTCTTCTTCTTATGAATATCCAGTAGTACAACAGGGCAATTTGATTGATAAATCTCGTAATATTCAGCGGTACAGTAAACAGGGTTGTTTGTCTTTACCAAAAGTGTATAAGAGTACTGATATTGTTGATAATAAAAGTACTAACAGTGGCGTTTCAAGAGGGATGATACAATTGATTGATGTAGAACGATCACATGCTTCTGATCTGAAACTTCCAGAGGAAGAGAATCACAACAACAATTTTGTGGAATCACTATCTTCTTATAAGATTCAAGATTCAAGTCTGGAAAGAATGGGTGATATTGAAGGCAAGATTGAGTCTAATCAGGAGTTGGTAGAAGAGAATATTAATGGTACAATGGCAGTTAGTAATAAACTGAAAGATGAAGATAATGAATGTATTAATGACATGTTCATGCACATGAGTTCTTTGAGATATTCAGGTTCACTTGAGTCTCCTATTAAGAATGAAAAAACTATTACTGATGCTGCCCAAAAGTACAGTAGGGATGGTACAAAAGCTGGAATATTCGATGAGTCACTCACAAAGGATGTTACTTCTATTTTGACACAAATTGTGGTGCCACTGGCTGAAAAGATCAAGGAATTAGGATTTCAAGATACACAAAGAAACAAATACGATGCTTGGAAACTGTATCACATAACCGAAGTTGTGAGTTTCCATTATTATTGCATACTTGTTTATCTTCAAGTTCAATTAGTCCAAACTAGCATGTATCGATTTAAAAGGAAAGAGACGATGCACTTGTGGCCCAAATGGAAGTCTAAACAAGATTGTTATTACAGTGTGGTTGAAGTTGAGAATATGGTTCACAAGTTTGTTAAAGTTCAAGTCAGAATTGCAACAGTTGTAAATTGGTTATTTGCAATGGCATGTAAGTTTCATGGGATGCCTAGATCTGATAGACAAAGCTTTTTGAATATAAATGCCAACATGGATCTAATGGTAGACATGTATAGAATGGTACATGCATTTCAAGGTGGGCTGGTCTGGGTAAATTGTTCAGATGCCATAATTGAGCTAAATCAAATATTAAGCAGCACATATTTTAGTCGCAATAAAGTAGAAAAGCAAATGGGGACAGTGGCTTATAAACTAGAGTTAATGGAGGTATTATATCATCCTTTATCAAAAGCAGATAATTGCAAGCGACCCATTTTGACCCCTCAACATGGGTCAGAGAATGGAGAGATCTTTTGGAATGAAGTAAGGATACCTCAAATATTGGATAAGTGGGAATTATGTACATATGAAAAAGCTATAGGGTTGGATGTTAACAATTTTAACCAGATTCTAGCAATTAAGAACCATGAGGACATGGTTTCTTTGAAAGGACAATGCAATGATAGGATTGAAGATTGCAATGAGCAGACTAGTCAAAGTGTTGTCAACTCAGAAGTTAGTAAGAGCAGACTCAGTAATCCACCAAAATGGACCAGTGGCTATCAACTAGAAAAGTGGATAGGGAAAGCTGCAATTTTTTACTGCATAGCAGAAAAGTATATAGGTTACTTGAGAACAGCAGTGAGATTTTACTGGCTAGGTATGAAGCATGACATGGAAACTTTTTGTGAGAAATTACTTTGTATGTCAACAGGTGAAGACCTTAAAGGTGGCTCCATATGGGTTATTGCAGTCATTGAATGTCCATGAAAAAGATTGGAAAGATTTAAGTATTGATTGGAAAAAAGGGGTTCATTCAGAAGGTTTGATCACCAAATATACTTCAGGTTCAGTGGCCATTTTGTTCTTTGACATGGTGTACAAATACCATGGCATACCAAATGAAGAAGCTAATTGGTTATTTGATGATTTTAAGCGAATTTGTGAAGTTATGAACCATGAGGACATGGTTCGTTTGGAAGAAGAAGGTAATGATAAGGCTGAAAACATTAATGTCCCAGTTCTAGAGGAGCCCATTTATAATGTTGAAGAGCCCATTAGTGTCGCATGGCCCAAGAGACAGATTATAAAGCCCAAATGGACAGAGGAATATCAAATGGCACGAGAGTTTAGTCAGTTAGCCAAAGAGTAAAGTTGTTACGGTTGTTGAAGTCGTTAGGGTTAGTCGTTTACAATAAAGGGTGAATGTCACAGTGTAAAGGATATGAAAATACTTGTAATTGAAATCAATTTTCTGTTTTTCCTTCTATTTTCTGTTGGAGAATTGGCTCGCTCGAAAGAAGCCGTATCAATTTTCCATATAATCATTCATATAAAATCACAGCTATGTTCTATATATCCATTAATCATATGTAAAATTAAGCAATTGATAAGAGTGTGAAAAAAACTGGCCGGACTTTTAATTTTCGACTAAAGAGAGAAAAAAAGTTAAATGGTTCTACAACATAATCCTAATCTGGTAACATTAACAGGTGCAAAAGGCTAGATGAGTTTCTTCTTTTGGAAAAAACGCGTTAAGTACCATAGTTGTGTAACAGAAACCACAATGCAAATACCTAATGACAATATACTGTACCATGCCACTCTCGAATTTGTAGTGTCACTCACTTCTCTAATTTCTGCCTCTCTGCAAAACCATATATTAACCAAAACACAATTCATTGTAATGAAAAAGCAGCTCGTGACATGAACAATTGAACAAATAGACCATGATTAAATAATAATTATATATAAGTATTATTATAATTATAATTATAAAGAAAACATGAGTGGGAAGGTTCTTTAAGAAGTACTCAATACAGAGAACTATTAACCCATTAGGATTGAACCTTGTGTCGTAGCTCATGTGGTAGTGGCATGCTTTTCTTAGCGAGAGTTAAGGAGTTCGACTCCCTTGGGGTGCAGCATTGCACACAAGGTTCCCCTTAACCCTTGAATTCCACACAAGGATGCCTTCCGCACATCGCGTTGTGGGGGCAGGGGAGGGGGGTTTTTACCGCCCATGCCCTCGGATTGGGCCGGGTTTCCTCCTGGGCAGCAGTTGGGGGCGAGTTATGCAACTGCGGGAGATGAACGCGTGGGTGGTTTGGTCCCCTGGGTAATCCCAAACTGCTGTTCAAAAAAAGAAAAATAAAATGCATTAGGAGTTGAAAACAAGCACCTGCTCTTTAGGTAGAGAAGATTATCATGAATGGCTTCCACAGCTTCTTCAAGCTTTCTCAACTCGAGCTCGACACCCTATCAATTAATTCAGGCAATTTCAAGTCACAGAAGATTACTAGTGTAATCTTTTATTCAACAAAAAAATGACAGATCTTAAGTTTAATAGTCTGATTCATATGTACTCCCCCCATGAACGTCCAGGTCTTTTTTTTTTTTTTTTTTTTTAATGGATCAATCATGTGAGGTCTTTTAGAAGACTGCTCTAAAATGCATAAAGTCATTTGGTCCAAATAGGCGGATGGTCAGCCAAACTGTACTTATGATGCATAAACATCTATATCATATGATTGAAAACATACAATGTTACTTAAACAATATAACTTTTGCAATCACATTTGACTCACTAATTATCTATTAGTATCATAAAGTTGTTTCAGGTTAACTTTTTTTGACCCAAAGCAGAACTGACCTGTTTTTACCCAAGTCTGTCTCACTGTCCGGACCCATTACCAAACCCACCCATTTAACCACCTCTAATTGATCTTGAGGCTAAGCATCTTACTAGACCTTGAGAAACTATGCACTGAATTGACATTTTTTTTAAAAGGCAAACTTACACACACTTTACACGAATATTTACAATAATCAACGAAATATGTCCACAACGGGACTTGAACCCTCAACCTCTTGGTTAAAAGGGCCACCACGATACCGCCAGGCAAATGACCCTTTGGTAGGCACTTAATTGACATGCCTTGTAACCAACTATGAAATCAAATTCTATTTCACTAAACATTTGGTATTGGTATTCAAATTCACTTAATTAATACATTCTGACCTCAATTTTTTCTTTCTTTGCAACTGACTCCCAATCTTTTGCTGCAATTCCAGTTTTCCAATCAATATTCACACTTAAAGCTCCACCTTGATTTGGGTCATCTGCCCAAAAACACACCACGTACTGCCCGACCTCACTAGTAGTGAATGCAAATTGACCGTGAGTTGCGTTCTCTTTATGGTGCAGAATGTTTCCATAAGGTGATGTGACCTACACAAACAATCATATACAAAATTAACTTTAACATATAACATCAACATATGGTGAAGAATCTTTGGGTTAAAGGAACAACTATTGACTCACATCAATGCCACATCGGCAATGCACTCTATCACTAACCCTAACCCTAACACTAACCCATAACTAAAGCGCAAACAGACAGAGCAGAGCGTTATAACTATGGCGATCTAGCCATGGCGGACACCCAAAGCTAGACCGTGCCTATGGTGTTATGGTTATCACTAGCGGTGCATCACGGATCATTTATGGAGAAGATAGGGACATGTCTAATTAACCACTAATCACAAATATTGCGTTAAGTTCATCATTTAGAAAGAAAAAAAACACATAAAAAACTCTTGATTCGCGAACTTATATATATATATATATATATATATATATATATATATATATATATATATATATATATATATATATATATATATATACACGTACATTTTGGGTGAATTATACATATATACATGCACTGATGCACACATAAATATTTAATTACCTTTGTAGTGATAGAGGGGGTGGGGTGAATATGAACATCGGAGATAACAACGTAATCAGCCAAAACGACGACGTTGTTATGGACTTCTTCCGTGACACATTTCTTTCCAGATTTTGGTAAATTTAACCAAATGCATTCACCATTTTGTACCAAAAATATTGACATTAACAATATCACATGCCGCAATACCTTTGTTTTCTTCCCCATTCTCAATTCATGCAGTTTTATGTGTTACCAAATTTTGTTAAACCAGATCAAACAACTGGTAGTGGAGCTTAATTTGGATCTTTGGTATTTCTGATTTGGGGCATTTTGTGTCTCATATTTCTAAAAAACAAACATTACAATATTGGTATTGGTATTGATGAGATTAATATTCGATGACCATTTTGTAACAAGATTAATATTCATATGTTTTTATTGCTCAAAAAAATATATTCATATGTTTTTATATAGAAAAATAACAATTAACAATAGATAATATATTAACGATCTAGTGGCTAAGTGGTACTAGTTGCCTTTGAAACTCTGCCCCATATATGAAAGCATTGCCGTATATTAGTGTGAGTTTGATCCCTGTTACGTATGTGACTCGTTCATGGAAGGTCCACCAGTTTTCCTCGACCAATTCGATTGTGTTAGCCAGTCTAACATCTTGTTATGGGTTGACTTGGCGGGATAATGGTGGATTGAAGGTAAGATATATTACCATATATCACATGAAAGTAGCACGGGCAAGGTATGCTAGTAGATGGGTAGGCTTCCGACTAGTAGGACATGGTGTAGACATACTAGAAGGATTTTAGAATCAACCTAACACGAACTAGAGGCGGAATAACACTAGAACATGCAATGAACGAATATGCTAAGGGTTTTGGGTTCGTACGAGTCAAAACAAGATGAGATCTTGATTAACATGAAACCTAAACGTGATATTCTGTGGTATTTGAACGTAAGGGACAAGTAGCAGACGACCTAGGGTTAATATGATGTGTAACCTAACAATAGATGCTCAAAACCCATTTATATACTGATATGATACGCAGTCGGTCGACTGTCTTCTGTAGTCGGTCGACTGTCTGACCAATTTAACTATTGACTTCAAACATTCACGTACGATAACTAATATTCAATAGTCACACATATAAGTAAACAATGTCCAACACACTATGTTCAATATTACGTGACCGAGTTGTCATTAGCGAATACAGAACTAAGGATTCATGAATATGCACTAACACATGGAGTTCTCCCTTAACTTTAAGGCAGACACAAAATCAATTAACACCTTATAAAAAAAAAGATAACGACTTAAGACGGCAAGGACCAAAAGAAGTAAGTTAGTTGCTAGTCCAAGAATAAAATGTTTTACAAGAATCAAACCCTTGTTGGATGGAATTAGAGTTTTAACTAGTGTTCGAGCCCTCGCTTCGCGGCGGGGGTTCGGTTTTCAATGTATTTTATTGCGTTTAGTTTGTAAAATCATTTTGTGGTTAACGATGATGTCGTTGAAGCGCAACTCTAGTCGAACTAAAAGGTATAACCCGTGAAAGATTTAAATGTTATTTTAAATTAACAATATATGTGCATCTCCGCATTTCGCTATGGAATTGTCGACTTTTAAAAATTTTACGGAGAATTAACGTGTATGAAAAGTACTCCAAATATTTAGCGCTTTTTAAAAAACGTCCGTTTTGCGTGTAGCTAGTGACATTGTGTTCCTAAAATTATTTTGAGTTTAACGATGGTGGCGGAAAAATTTAACTCGTTGCGAGCGCGAAGATATGGCCCGTTGAATATTTGAGTGGAGTTTGTTTAAGATTTTTTATGAGAATGAGTATTTGACAATTTATCCCCCTGTTTAGGGGGGGGGGGGGGTAGGTTTGATTTTTTGGATAAAGTGTGGAGGTTTTGTTGTGCAATTTGGGGGAAAAAAACGTGAAAAGTCGAAAGTACCCCTAGGTGCTATTCATTTTTCCGTCTTTTAGATATAATAATAATAATAATAATAATAATAATAATAATAATAATAATAATAATAATAATAATAATAATAATAATAATAATAATAATAATAATATGAAACACATTGCTAAACTTGAAACCTTGATTTTCTTTTTTTTTTAAAAGCAATAAAAATTTCCAATACCAAAAAACAAAAACAAGTTGCTGCAAATGGGTAGCAGCATACACCATAAGCTCCTAATACATCGCAATCTAATCACTTAAATATATGTTGAGTTAGCACATTACACATACAATTAATTTAACTATGTAATCGCCAAGTAACTATTCGGATTCGATAACCATGTGCACCAATCGATCTTCGGGTGCTTTAATCTTCTAGAGATCCAATCAAAACTCAAGATATGTATTTCATTTACTATCGATGGAACACAACACACTTTACTTTTGAAAATCTTCAAGTTCCGACTTTTCCACAAAAGATACCCGCACGACCACTCGACCGCTTGCCAAATTAGACCCCCGGTTTCCGAGCATCCTTGAGCAACTGACCCATCAAAAGCTTCCACGATACTAGTTTTTGAAAAACAACCTAAACCCCACCATTTGTAAACTATTGTCCATACCTCAAAAGCGTTTTTACAAAAAATCAAGGCATGATCAATACTCTCAACATCATCATCACACATTGGGCACCTTACCGTATGAAGGTCGACCCCTCTCTTATCAAGTTCCATTAATGACGGCAACCTTTTTTTACATGCTCTCCAAATAAATATCTCAATCTTTTTTGGGATCAACATATTTCGTTTGGTTTCGGGAAGACTTCGATCACCTGCTAATGTTTTATCCATTATGATACTATTCAATTGTTTGGTTGTGAATTTACCATTAGATGAGAAAGACCATCTCCATGAATCAGATGCTTCGCTGCTATGGGTATACGAGCTGATCAAGGTGATTAAATCATCTAGCTCACTCTTCGTTCTGCCCATTGGATCCCTGGACCACTCCCAATTGAAAACGCAACCACTATCTCCCCAAACCACTCGATCAGATACCTTTGCCTCCATGTTTGCCTCTAGCCGAAACAATCTGCTATACTTGAATTGTAGCTGCTCATCGCCTACCCACACGCTTTCAATTATTTCATCACATAACTTATAATTTCAACTTCATAGTTAAAAACCCATTTTTATAAAGCTAGGCCAAATACCTTTTACTTCCTTTCATTCCAATTTAATGTGATGACCCGGAAAATTCTGGCCAAATTTAAACTTAATCTTGTATGATTAACGTTTCCGACACGATAAACAAAGTCTATGAAGTTAAATCTCAAAATTTTGAACTGTTCAATTAACCTTCGATTGTTCTCAACGAAACGCGAACAATTATATATAGATACATATACTATAACTTGAAAATGTAACAAAGTGTTGAGGATATGATACTGTGCATTAAACTTATTGGTTTGATTATCTGATTGATATATTTAACTACAGATTTAAAAGATTATGCCAAATGATTCTAGTAAAAGATATTTACTGGGTCTCTTAAAAATTATGATATTATTACGTGTCTCTGTTGAGAGGTCCACGTTGATTTGAGAAATCATTCATTTTTAACGGTATTCAGAATAAATGGTGAATTATTTGTTTAACTAACGTAATTTGGACACATACAATAATAAGGAATATTAACTGATAAGAATTAATTATATGAATAACTTGCGATACGTATTTTAAAACGTGTTTATAAATATTGAGAATAGATATTAACTTGATTATGAAACGTTTAATAAATACTATTATATTAATAAATAACGAGACAATGATTTATAGAAGTAAATGGTCAAAATACTTGAAAGTTTAAGATATACTTTGGGTGGTATAATTTAGGGATAATTTAAGGCAATATTTTGACAAAGGTACGTGTCCCAGAATGTAAATTACAAGTTTTCTCAGCGTACGAAGGGACACTCGAAAAACCGGAACCGGGACATATAAAATATAAATGCTTACGTATTATTATTGTGATTCAATATTTCAGAAAAGTACGTAGACGTAACGGAGATGATAAACACTAGGTTTGACTTGTGAATATTACCCACGAATATTACCCCTAACCTCCATAGCTATAACCCATAGTTTCCTTAGCTTTATCCCGCTCGAAAAACTTGTTTTGAAGTGACACGCTCATGACCTCGTCGTAGTATTTTATGTATAATATTAATTAATAATAATACTACTAATAGTATTAAAATTAATTATAATATTAATTAATTAATAATAATAATAATAATAATAATAATAATAATAATAATGATAATAATAATAATAATAATAATAATAATAATAATAATAATAATAATAATAATAATAATAATAATAATATATAAATATATATTACAGAGGGAGATAGATGGATTGGGGTGTGTGTGTGTCTCGAAGCAAAACGAATTCAATTTATAAACTTTTCCTGAAATCTGACCCCATGCGATCGCATGGGTTTTATGCCTATTTTCCATGCGATCGCATGGCCCCAAAATCCAGCTCACATTTTTTTGTATTTTTGTTTGTCGACATAATTATTAATAATATATATAATATATTTAATTTATATAATTAATTATATATTATATTAAATTCACATGCATAGTTAACTTGTAATTTTTGTTCCGATAATTAATTGTGTATCCATGTCTAGTGCTCGAGTATATATATTTATACAGGCTTGTATGCTAAATTTCGTCGTTAAACAGTTTATAATGAATCACGAATTAAATACATATATTATTGGTAAAAGGTATATGATATACATGTTTTTGGAAAGCTGGCGAAAAATCAATAACTTTTCATTTAGAAATCGCATAATTTCGATGAACGAAACAAAAGATATGGTCAACTGAATTATAATTGACGTTAATTGGAATTGCTTTTCAATCTGCAATTAATATTTAAACAACTTGTTGGTAAGATTGATAAATTGAATTTTTGAATATTACCAACCGAGTAAATGAATCCTTATATAAGGTACGTCTCGTTTTGTTGAACTATTGTCAAAATTGACCTTTCGAAACGACTTTGGATAACTTTTGTATGTCGATCTCGAGCATTAGGATTGTGATACACTATGACCATACCTAGCTTGTTAAACATTTATTGACCAACATATGTTCTCTAGGTTGAGATCTACCGTTATTTGGGTATTCCGAGTTTCGATCACATTTTGGTGAACAACTTTATGTGCTGCTAAGGTGAGTTTCATATGCTCCCTTTTTAATTGCTTTTGCAATATATATTTTTGGGCTGAGAATACATGAACTTTATTTTAAACGCAATGGATACAAGTACATACTAAATTCTACACCGAG
Source organism: Rutidosis leptorrhynchoides (assembly GCF_046630445.1). Lineage (NCBI taxonomy): Eukaryota > Viridiplantae > Streptophyta > Magnoliopsida > Asterales > Asteraceae > Rutidosis > Rutidosis leptorrhynchoides. Next base: position 552,012,435 of record NC_092336.1, on the reverse strand, counting down.
TTTGAACCGAAAATCCCTTACCTTTGGTAACTAGTAACTGCCGGTTATAAAAACTGGTGGGCGCGAGTAGTTATATATGGATCCATAGGGTTTGACATCTCCGTCTGTTCCAGGTATAGAAACCTAGCCTGAACTATAAAACAGACGTATGCTATTTGAGTTTAGTACACATTGGTTTGCGTGTATTATACATGTTGGTTGCATGTATGTTAAAACAGGGGTACTTATTATAGACGTTAAAGCTTAGTTACCAGGGTGCTCAATCTTGTAGAATCTTTTGATAAACGTTTCAGGTGAAACAACTGAAATCTTGTGATCCACCTTTATATACAGATTATACGAAACATTAAAACTATGAACTCACCAACCTTTGTGTTGACACTTGTTAGCATGTTTATTCTCAGGTTCCCTAGAAGTCTTCCGCTGTTTGCTTATATGTTAGACAAGCTATGTGAATGGAGTCTTACATGGCATATTTTTCAAGGAAACGTTGCATTCACCAAATCATCACCATGTATCTTATTTTGACTGCATTGTCAACGGAAGTACTATTGTAAATTATTATTTACGGTGATTGTCTATAGTAGAAATCATCAGATGTCGAAAACTTTTGATTTAAATATTCATTTATGGTGTGCCTTTTCAAAAGAATGCAATGTTTACAAAACGTATCATATAGAGGTCAAATACCTCGCAATGAAATCGATGAATGACGTGTTCGTCCATATAGATTTGGAGCGATCGTCACAGTTGGTATCTGTCATAACCCGTCCTTAACCATAAGAACGTGTTAGATAACGTATGATTTCATTGCGAGGTATTGACCTCTATATGCGACATTTTTAAAAGAAAAACTGCATATATTATACATTACAAACCATGATTCTTATTTTTGATACAAGCTTTGGACGAAATAAAGATGATTATCGTTTAGCGATAATCTTCGACTTACAAACTTTACAAATGATGATAACAACACGATTTCTAGCATATTTTACAACACAAGTTCTTGGATATGCAGTCTTATTTTTGACACAAATATGCGTACGCAAGATCCTGCTCAAATTCAACATAATGCAGCGGAAACTTCTAATTATCACCTGAGAATAAACATGTTTAAAACGTCAACATAAAGTTGGTGAGATATAGGTTTAGTGCCGGCAGCAATATATATATAGACCACAAGATTTCGTATATAAACAGTTTAATAAAAATATTCTAAGTGGTTGAGCACTTGGTAACCATACTTAACAATTAATCACGTCGCATATTCCCTTTAATATGAAATCTTACTACACTGTACCAAGTGTAGTCACGAAACGAAGTACTGTGCAACCGTTGAATACTGGTCGTCCAGTCCGGCTGGGGTTGTCAAGCCCGATAGATCTATCAACAGGATTCGCGTTTACAATACCGCTGTAAATATTAGTTACCAAGCTACAGGGAAGTATGCCAGTGGTACAACTCAACGTAGAATATATTTTTCAGTTACTTGTGTCCATAACGTAAAACATAAAATACATGTATTCTCATCCCGAAATATTTAGAGTTTAAAAGTGGGACTATATACTCACTTTCGTCTTGAAGATATATATATTTTGACTTGGTCTCCCGGTTGATATCACGAACCTATCCATATATAATATATCAATACCTTTTCTTTTTAAACAACGTCACATATATATTCTTGTTATACTTTTAATACTTTTTATAATTCCTTAGTCCGTAGTTAGCAGTTCGTTGTTAGTAATTCAATTTTAATGGTTCATATTTAGATGTTTAATAAACCCCCAACGAAATAAATAAAACCCCCAACGTATATGTATTGGTCGAGATTAATCTTGACCCACGGTACCGGTGTTGTCAAATGACGTGTTGCGTACATAAAGTACCGGTGTTGTCAAATGACGTGTTGCGTACAAACATGGGATCTTATGATTAATCTTCTCGTGTTGTTTGCGGGTGATCCTGAACCATATAAAATTGAATTATGAGTACATATATATATAATATCATGTTATCTTAAAAAGATGTGATTTATTTTAATTTTCTCCAATTAATCCCGAAGTTAAACTAGTCTTGGATAGCCAATTTTGTTTCGGTCATAGTTTCTTCGTTACAACTCCGTTTTCGTTGATTCAACTTGCCATCTCCTTGGATCGAGTTCCTATTTAAGACTATGAACTGTAAATATCTTAGTTTGTATTCAAAATCACACGGCATAGGTGAAACTTTAGTGAAACTTATGAAGTTAAACCTTTTCCTTTATGTAGGCAACCTTAAATGATTATTTTTCTAAAAATACTTATACTTTGAATTAAATCATGAAATTTTTATGTGTTACCATATTCATAGTAAAAATCATTTTTCCAGAACATAAACCTTCAATTCAAAGTTTAAGATGGTTTTTAATTATCCAACCCAAAACAGCCCCCGGTTACACTCCGACGTCGTAAAAACAGTTTTTAAGGTGTTCTTTGAAAAACCATGTTATACCTTGTTAAATTAGCATATATTTAAGTTATATTACAGGTCTTGAAGTATTTTAAAAGTTAAATTAGAAGGATCTATTTAGTTTGCAAACAAGTTTGAAAACATTCAAACTATGTTCTTGTTGTTAAAATTGTATACCACAAAATATGATAGCTATATATATATGAATCGAATAAGGTTATGAACATAGATACTACCTCAAGTTCCTTGGACAAGGTTTCTGTAAAAGAGGAGTAAGAACCTAGAACCAAAAGGGTGATGGAATTGGATGAAAGATTGGAAGTAAGTTTGTGTTCTTGGAAGGATTTCTTGAAGTGTTTTTGTAAGGTTTTCTTATGAGATTTAAGTGTTGTTTTTGAAGCTAAATGATGGAGAAAATGCTTGGAGATGATCAAGTATGAAGTTAAGAGTATTTTGAGAGAGAAATGGAAGTGTAAGTATGAGAAAATGGGGTGAAGAAATGGTGTGCATGCATAAAAACGTTTTTAGGTTATAAAGGAAAAAAAAGATACCTAACTTTGTTTTCTTGCTAAATAATTCATGCTACTTGACAAATGGTTGGTTCCACATGTTTCTTAATCATTTAAGGCTGCTAAGGAGCAGATTTTTATTGGTATATACCAATAGTAAATACATCTAGAAGCTGCGTATGATACGAGTACATATACTCTAGATATACGTATAGAAATTTTGTGAAAAATGGAATGAGGATTCAAATATAGCTATCTTTGGTGAATACACTTATATGGTTTTATGTATTTAAGTTCTTAAAAGTGATTAAATTCATTACTTATACGATATATGTATAAACATTATAGGTCATAAGTATTTAAGTCAAATAACGTTGCGTATGGTTATCGTTTTGAAAACTTAAGTTAGTAGTTTCAAAATATACATATAACTTATTGTTATTAATACAAAATGAGATATTAAAACATTCTTAGATCATGTTAAATATGTATATATACATATATATACACAAACGTATAATTATCATATGTTATATAGTTCGTGATATCATCGGTCAAACTAGACGGTCAAACGTTGTGTAAAACTCTTTTCAAAAACATAAATCTCAACAATTTGGATTGCTTATCATGTTGGTAAGGTTTAATTTATGTAAATATTAATCTTACAAGTATAGAATGATCGAAAAAGTGCGGGTCATTACAGTACCTACCCGTTAAATAAATTTCGTCCCGAAATTTTAAAATTGTACCTATTTTGCGTCATCGGGAAACAAGTGTGGATACTTTTGTTTCATTTGATCCTCTCGTTCCCAAGTAAACTCGGGACCCCTTCGAGCATTCCAACGAACCTTAACGATCGGTATGTTGCTCTGCTTGAGCCGTTTAACTTCACGATCCATGATTTCGATTGGTTCTTCGATGAATTGTAGTTTCTCGTCGACATGGATTTCTTCAAGAGGAATGGTGAGGTCTTCCTTTGCAAGACACTTCTTAAGGTTTGAGACGTGAAAGGTATTATGTACTCCGGCGAGTTGTTGCGGTAACTCAAGTCGATAAGCTACCGGTCCAATGCGTTCGATGATCTTGAACGGGCCTACATACCTTGGGTTTAGTTTACCCCTTTTTCCAAAACGTATTACACCTTTCCAAGGTGACACCTTTAACATAACCATGTCACCGATCTGAAACTCTAATGGTTTCCTTCGAACATCGGCGTAGCTCTTTTGGCGACTACGGGCTGTTTTCAATCTCTCCTTGATTTGTACTATCTTCTCAGTCGTTTCGTGTATGATCTCGGGACCAGTTAATTGTCGATCTCCTACTTCATTCCAACAAATAGGAGATCTACACTTTCTTCCGTACAATGCTTCGAATGGCGCAGCTTTAATGCTCGCATGATAACTATTATTATACGAGAATTCTGCTAATGGTAGATATTTATCCCATCCGTTTCCAAAATCGATCACACATGCCCTGAGCATGTCTTCAAGAGTCTGAATCGTTCTTTCACTCTGCCCGTCGGTTTGCGGATGATACGCGGTACTCATATCCAAACGAGTTCCTAGGGCCTCCTGTAGTGATTGCCAGAACTTTGATGTAAATCTACTATCACGATCGGATATAATGGAAATAGGTATTCCATGCCTTGAAACAACTTCCTTTATATACAATCGTAATAGTTTCTCCATTCTATCTGTTTCCTTTATAGGCAAGAAGTGTGCAGACTTGGTGAGACGATCAACAATCACCCAAATGGTGTCGTATCCCCAGGCAGTCTTTGGTAACTTCGTGATGAAATCCATGGTAATACCATCCCATTTCCATTCTGGGATTTCTGGTTGTTGAAGTAACCCTGACGGCTTCTGGTGTTCAGCTTTGACTTTGGAACAAGTTAAACATTCCTCAACATATGTTGCAACGTCTGTCTTTAAATTAGGCCACCAATAATGTGTCTTAAGATCTTGGTACATCTTTCCAACTCCAGGATGTATCGAGTATCTTGTCTTATGTGCCTCATTTAATATCAACTTCCTTAATCCACCCAACTTCGGTACCTAAATACGATTTGCAAAATATCGAATTCCATCTTCCCGCATAACGAGTTGCTTCTCATACTTCTTCATTATTTCATTTCCTATATTTTCTTTAGTAAGTGCTTCTCGTTGAACTTCTTTGATTTGTGAGTTGAGATTCATGCGAATTTTTATGTTCATCGCTCGTACTCGAATTGGTTCTCGTTCCTTTCTGCTTAAAGCATCGGCCACCACGTTCGCCTTCCCGGGATGATAACGAATTTCATAATCATAGTCGTTTATTAACTCGACCCACCTACGTTGTCTCATGTTCAGCTGTTTCTGATCAAAAATATGTTGAACGCTTTTATGATCAGTAAACACAGTGCATTTAACCCCATACAAGTAGTGTCTCCATATCTTTAATGCAAACACGACTGCTCCCAGTTCTAGATCATGCGTCGTATAATTCTGCTCGTGAATCTTCAATTGTCGGGATGCGTATGCAATAACTTTCTTTCGTTGCATAAGAACGCAACCAAAACCTTGTCGCGAAGCGTCACAATATATTTCAAAATCATCGTTCCCTTCTGGTAACGATAAAATAGGCGCCGTAGTTAACTTCTTCTTTAGTAATTGAAATGCACTCTCCTGCTCAGAAGTCCATTCATATTTCTTCCCTTCTTGCGTTAACGCTGTCAACGGCTTAGCTATTCGGGAAAAATCTTGAATAAACCTTCTATAATAACCGGCTAAACCCAAAAATTGACGTATCTGCGTTGGTGTCTTAGGAGTCTCCCATTTTTCAATGGCTTCAATTTTTGCTGGATCAACCTGAATTCCTTTGCTACTAACAACGTGGCCAAGAAATTGCACTTCTTTCAACCAGAAAGCACATTTAGAAAATTTAGCATATAGTTGTTCTTTTCTCAACAACTCTAATATCAACCTTAAATGCTGCTCATGCTCTTGCTCACTCTTGGAATAGATAAGAATATCATCAACGAAAACGATAACAAACTTATCTAAATATGGACTACAAACTCGATTCATGAGGTCCATGAATACAGCTGGCGCATTTGTCAACCCAAACGGCATGACCAAAAATTCGTAATGACCATAACGTGTCCGAAAAGCAGTTTTCGGAATGTCCTCTTCTTTGACACGTAATTGATGATAGCCCGACCTTAAGTCAATTTTTGAATACACACATGATCCTTGGAGTTGATCAAATAAGTCGTCAATTCTCGGTAGTGGATACCGATTCTTGATAGTTAACTTATTTAATTCACGATAATCTATACACATCCTAAAAGATCCATCTTTCTTTTTAACAAATAGAATCGGAGCTCCCCACGGTGAAGTACTTAGTCGTATGAATCCATGATCCAGTAATTCTTTTAACTGACTCTGAAGTTCTTTTAACTCGGACGGTGCAAGTCTATATGGAGCACGAGCCACTGGTGCAGCTCCTGGTACTAAATCTATTTGAAATTCTACAGATCTAAATGGAGGTAATCCCGGCAACTTTTCTGGAAAGACTTCAGGAAAATCTCTTGCCACAGGCACGTCATTGATGCTCTTCACTTTTTCCTTTGTTTCGACTTTATTAACATGTGCTAAGATAGCATAGAACCCTTTCTTCAAGCACTTTTGAGATTTCAAATAACTAATGAGTTTTAGCTTTGAGTTACCCTTCTCTCCATAAATCATTACTGGCGTTTTATCCTTACGAGGAATGCGAATTGCCTTCTTGGCGCACACAACTTCAGCTCCTATTTTGGACATCCAGTCCATGCCGACTATTACATCAAAACTTCCTAATTCTACGGGTATCAAGTCAATTTTAAACGTTTCTCCGGCTAAATTTATTTTACAATCACGGCAAATTTTATCGGCTTTAATTAGTTTACCATTAGCTAACTCAATCATGTACTTAGCATCGAGAGGTAATGATGAACAATTCAATTTAGCGTGAAAGTCTCTACACACGTAACTTCTATCAGCACCAGTATCAAATATAATAGATGCGGATAAGTTATTAATGGTAAACGTACCCGTAACAAGCTCCGGGTCTTCACATGCCTCTTTAGCATTAATAACAAATGCTCTTCCACGTGCAGGTCCGATATTCTTCTCTGGATTCGGGCACTGGCTCTTATAGTGACCTTGTTTTCCACACCCAAAACAAGTAATGGTAGCCAAAGCAGTTCTATTTGCATTGGTGGCAGGAGTCTTGGTACCATTTGTATTTGTAACGAGAGCCCTACAATCTTCAGCAAGATGACCCTTTCGATTACATTTGTTGCATACCACATTACAGTAACCAGAGTGATGTTTGTGGCATCGGTTGCATAAAGGATTTTGTCCTTTATAACCAAAGCTTAAACCACTACCCGTACCTTGCGTGTTTTCTTGTTTCTTAAAAGATTGTTGTTGGTTACCTCGATCATAATTTCCATTCCACTTTCTTTTGTTACCTGATACCTTCACATCAGTATTGGATACTTTCTTATCCATGATGACCTGATCCATTAGCTCGTTTGCCATGGTTATAGCTTCATGAATTGTCTTAGGTTTCGATGCTGTAACATTTGCTTTGACCTTTTTGGGCAAACCATCTTTGTACATTTCAATCTTCCGTTCTTCGGTTAGAACCAATTCAGGACATAGCAAAACTAATTCCATGAATCGCTGATTGTAGTTGGTGATTTCAGTACCAATAACCTTCAGACTTCGTAACTCATCTTCCAACTTCCTAACCTCGTTCCTTGGACAATATTCATTGATTAACATTGTTTTGAATTCTTCCCACGGAGTATCATAAGCTACATCTCCTCCTACAGCCTTCACATAATTTTTCCACCACGTGAGTGCACTATCTTGTAAAGTGCACGATGCGTATTTGGTCATGTCCTTTTCAACACAACCACTGATTTTGAACACAGTTTCCATCTTTTCTATCCACCGGGTTAAACCGATCGGTCCTTCTGTTCCACTGAATGATGAGGGCTTGCAAGCTTGAAAAGTTTTGTAAGTGCATCCCACACGAGGATTTGGGTTAACTGCAGCACCTCTTGCAGCCTCGACCCATAACATTCTGTCGTTCACTCGCTGATTGATGAGTTCCTGGATTTCTTGTTCCGTCATTCGGTTCAATCGCGCCATATTCTTCTATAAGAATGAAAAGAAAATAATTATTCACATGGAATATTATAGATGTAGTGTATATTTACAGTACATTATAGCTTATTAATAATATGAACCAGGTATTATTATAAAAGCCTTTTCTTCTTATTAGCGTTTTATAATTATATCTAGGGTAGTACCTACCCGTTAATGTCCATACTTAATAGCTTAGTACAGAATCAATTACTACCATCTAAATAATACTTAACCATGGAAAATTATTGCATTTCACACTTCACTATTTTACATATGCTTATCTTACATCGAACATTAAGCAAACCACACTAATAATATTATACAAAACATTATATGATCCCATGGTTTAATACGGCAGCGCATCGTTTGGTCTATTTTCTAGGACGTTTAGGTTCAAAGAATCGCTTAACGCTTATCCTGGCTGTCTGCCTATATTTTGGCTGTGGGACTGAAGAACTGGATGCCGGGATAGAACGAATAGGAATAGCGGGAATAGGGGTGGTAGTGTCTAGTGGAGTTGGTGCCACATCATCCTTATTAAACTCAGGATTTGAATTTTCTAATTCATTAGCCTTTCGTTTCTTTCCTAGTTCGAACTCTTCTTTTGTAATTTCCTGTATTTCTTCCTCGGGTTCACTTTCCTCCTCGGGTTCACTTTCCTCCTCGGGTTCACTTTCCGGGTTCTCTATAGTCGGTTCATCCGGAATTTGTGAGTCTTCCCCAAAGATATTATTTTCGTCATCGGATAGGTTAATGACTGGAACACCATCTGAAGATTCTGGTTCGGAGTCGCTGAATGTGATAACAAGTTTTGAGCCCGACATCTATCACACAACAACTAACCCATTAGTACTACATAATATTTACATATAAATTTTAACCAACAATGATAAGCAATGGTTTTTAAATCAGACCCGGTCAAAGTCCAGACTTACTAATGTATCCTAACGACTTATCAGTTAGACACACTAATGCAAACCTGGTTCGCTAAGACCACCGCTCTGATACCACATGTCATAACCCGTCCTTAACCGTAAGAACGTGTTAGATAACGTATGATTTCATTGCGAGGTATTGACCTCTATATGCGACATTTTTAAAAGAAAAACTGCATATATTATACATTACAAACCATGATTCTTATTTTTGATACAAGCTTTGGACGAAATAAAGATGATTATCGTTTAGCGATAATCTTCGACTTACAAACTTTACAAATGATGATAACAACACGATTTCTAGCATATTTTACAACACAAGTTCTTGGATATGCAGTCTTATTTTTGACACAAATATGCGTACGCAAGATCCTGCTCAAATTCAACATAATGCAGCGGAAACTTCTAATTATCACCTGAGAATAAACATGTTTAAAACGTCAACATAAAGTTGGTGAGATATAGGTTTAGTGCCGGCAGCAATATATATATAGACCACAAGATTTCGTATATAAACAGTTTAATAAAAATATTCTAAGTGGTTGAGCACTTGGTAACCATACTTAACAATTAATCACGTCGCATATTCCCTTTAATATGAAATCTTACTACACTGTACCAAGTGTAGTCACGAAACGAAGTACTGTGCAACCGTTGAATACTGGTCGTCCAGTCCGGCTGGGGTTGTCAAGCCCGATAGATCTATCAACAGGATTCGCGTTTACAATACCGCTGTAAATATTAGTTACCAAGCTACAGGGAAGTATGCCAGTGGTACAACTCAACGTAGAATATATTTTTCAGTTACTTGTGTCCATAACGTAAAACATAAAATACATGTATTCTCATCCCGAAATATTTAGAGTTTAAAAGTGGGACTATATACTCACTTTCGTCTTGAAGATATATATATTTTGACTTGGTCTCCCGGTTGATATCACGAACCTATCCATATATAATATATCAATACCTTTTCTTTTTAAACAACGTCACATATATATTCTTGTTATACTTTTAATACTTTTTATAATTCCTTAGTCCGTAGTTAGCAGTTCGTTGTTAGTAATTCAATTTTAATGGTTCATATTTAGATGTTTAATAAACCCCCAACGAAATAAATAAAACCCCCAACGTATATGTATTGGTCGAGATTAATCTTGACCCACGGTACCGGTGTTGTCAAATGACGTGTTGCGTACATAAAGTACCGGTGTTGTCAAATGACGTGTTGCGTACAAACATGGGATCTTATGATTAATCTTCTCGTGTTGTTTGCGGGTGATCCTGAACCATATAAAATTGAATTATGAGTACATATATATATAATATCATGTTATCTTAAAAAGATGTGATTTATTTTAATTTTCTCCAATTAATCCCGAAGTTAAACTAGTCTTGGATAGCCAATTTTGTTTCGGTCATAGTTTCTTCGTTACAACTCCGTTTTCGTTGATTCAACTTGCCATCTCCTTGGATCGAGTTCCTCTTTAAGACTATGAACTGTAAATATCTTAGTTTGTATTCAAAATCACACGGCATAGGTGAAACTTTAGTAAAACTTATGAAGTTAAACCTTTTCCTTTATGTAGGCAACCTTAAATGATTATTTTTCTAAAAATACTTATACTTTGAATTAAATCATGAAATTTTTATGTGTTACCATATTCATAGTAAAAATCATTTTTCCAGAACATAAACCTTCAATTCAAAGTTTAAGATGGTTTTTAATTATCCAACCCAAAACAGCCCCTGGTTACACTCCGACGTCGTAAAAACAGTTTTTAAGGTGTTCTTTGAAAAACCATGTTATACCTTGTTAAATTAGCATATATTTAAGTTATATTACAGGTCTTGAAGTATTTTAAAAGTTAAGTTAGAAGGATCTATTTAGTTTGCAAACAAGTTTGAAAACATTCAAACTATGTTCTTGTTGTTAAAATTGTATACCACAAAATATGATAGCTATATATATATGAATCGAATAAGGTTATGAACATAGATACTACCTCAAGTTCCTTGGACAAGGTTTCTGTAAAAGAGGAGTAAGAACCTAGAACCAAAAGGGTGATGGAATTGGATGAAAGATTGGAAGTAAGTTTGTGTTCTTGGAAGGATTTCTTGAAGTGTTTTTGTAAGGTTTTCTTATGAGATTTAAGTGTTGTTTTTGAAGCTAAATGATGGAGAAAATGCTTGGAGATGATCAAGTATGAAGTTAAGAGTATTTTGAGAGAGAAATGGAAGTGTAAGTATGAGAAAATGGGGTGAAGAAATGGTGTGCATGCATAAAAACGTTTTTAGGTTATAAAGGAAAAAAAAGATACCTAACTTTGTTTTCTTGCTAAATAATTCATGCTACTTGACAAATGGTTGGTTCCACATGTTTCTTAATCATTTAAGGCTGCTAAGGAGCAGATTTTTATTGGTATATACCAATAGTAAATACATCTAGAAGCTGCGTATGATACGAGTACATATACTCTAGATATACGTATAGAAATTTTGTGAAAAATGGAATGAGGATTCAAATATAGCTATCTTTTGTGAATACACTTATATGGTTTTATGTATTTAAGTTCTTAAAAGTGATTAAATTCATTACTTATACGATATATGTATAAACATTATAGGTCATAAGTATTTAAGTCAAATAACGTTGCGTATGGTTATCGTTTTGAAAACTTAAGTTAGTAGTTTCAAAATATACATATAACTTATTGTTATTAATACAAAATGAGATATTAAAACATTCTTAGATCATGTTAAATATGTATATATACATATATATACACAAACGTATAATTATCATATGTTATATAGTTCGTGATATCATCGGTCAAACTAGACGGTCAAACGTTGTGTAAAACTCTTTTCAAAAACATAAATCTCAACAATTTGGATTGCTTATCATGTTGGTAAGGTTTAATTTATGTAAATATTAATCTTACAAGTATAGAATGATCGAAAAAGTGCGGGTCATTACAGTATCGGAGCGTTGGTCTTAGCGAATCAGGTCTTGCATTAATGTGTCTAACTGATAGATGTTAGGATGCATTCGTAAGTCTGGACATCGAATGTGTCTGTATGTCATAAGTTTTACTTATCATTTCTTGTTGGAAATTACCTGCTTATCATTTCTAGTCAAAGACACGTTTTACTGCATTGATTGCATGAATAGTATATAGACAAAATTCGTATCTTAGTATATCTGCTAATTTATATCTCAGCGTATATGTTACTGTAAACTTTACCTGACAGCTTTCGAAAAGTTCCTCCGTAATTTACGGACCCCTTGTATTATATATAGGTATTCTATGTAATTAGAATATCATCCGATATCCAAAAATCAATTTATATCAAAAATCCTTTATCCAAACCGTGTAAGATGAATTCCGCATCTAGTTCGAATTCCTCAGATGCTGACAGCTATTCCGATATGGATTTTCACTCAAACTCCGAAGGTAGTGTAACCGTAATGGATCAACCAATTAGCCATCATCTATTCTGGATGGATTGGGGATGGGTTCGTAGCCTCCTCAATCATTGGAGACAGGAAGAAGGTGATCCCTTCCATCCACCAAATTTTCCTCTTGGCGAAGAACCTGAAGCACTTACCGGCGAACCTGATCGTAATACCATTTTCTCTCTCATTTCCAGAGTTTCTAGTCACGATTATATACTACATCGAATTTTAGATCTTATTTATCCGCTCGTCGGAACCGATCATCCCGGTATAATAGAAGAAGTCAACGAGCTTCGCGCTCGGGTAGTGACTTTGGAGAATATAGTGCGAAGGTTACAAACACCAGCAGCAGCACCAGCAGCATAACCAGTATCACCATCATCAACACCAACAGGATCATTACCACCACCAACAACCACATCCGCATCACACGCCTCAACATCACAAACTGTACCTCGGATATCAACATCATACGCACTATAGATACCAAGGAGTATCAACAACAACAAACGATGAAGTATGGATTCATAACTTCATTGGAGTAACATTCTGCGGTGATTATGTAATCTCTAAAGTCATAGAGATTATCTATTCTAGCCTTAACCATAAATCAGATAGAGTAGAAACCCTGATCGAAATGGTGTATGATTTACAAGCTAAACTTGTTATACCACAACATCAACAACACCGTCAGCCTCACCAGCACAGTCAGTGCTGTCAACATCGTCAGAATCAGCAGCACCTCTAACATCATAAGCTCCGTCAGTTCAAGAAAGCACCGTGAAAAATCATTACGAGTCAATAACGCGTATATTGTATCAACGAGTTATGAAATATTAACTCATTCCTTCTGAAGAATTTATATGTATATCTTATATATATAAATTTTTAAAAACTATAATAAATCTTTCTGTACTAAGCTATTATGTATGGAACTTAACTACTCAGTTAATTCATAGTAATAATATGCTATGATGTACATTCTTCGTTAGCAACTTAATCATCGTTAACTACAATCTTTGTTTCAAATTCAATGAATTTCATTTCATAATAAATCAAGTGTATTATTCAATAACATGTCTGATTTTACACTTTCATCTTCGGTACCCTCGAAACTTTCTAGACAACATCATTCGTACCTTGAAAAGTTAGCGAGAGTACTATGAGCACCAACATCCTTCACCAAGGAATAAGAATAAATAATGAAGTATTGATTTCATTAATACTCCGCAAGATTATGTAATCTTTAATATTTTAGAGATTATTCATTTCTAAGTCAAGCCAAAAATCAAATGAGCTTAATATGATATTAACTCATTAAATCCAAATTACATCCGAAGAAAATATACATACAGATATTTTCATAAAGACTGTAATGAAAATTCTTTTGTACAAAATATTAATTGTGAAATCTTTAACGGGTAGGTAATACTCGGAAAATATATAAGTTCACAATTAATATGTTACATTGTACATTCTTCAATTTTGATTCAAAAAAATCATTAACTATACTCACTATCTTCACAACGATATACAATCGTTTTCACACAAGTTCAATTACATATTCTGATATTGACGAATCAGAATCCAAGTCATAACTCTGAACCAGTAACATCATTCTTAGATCTCTACATCTTTCAAAGCTATACTTTGACTTCAAAACTGTGCAAGATCCTTTAGCGTTGTTAATATCGAAAATAATCTTGCCATCCTTTTCAAAGTACCCAGTTTTATCACACTTTCAACTACTCAACTTTGATTTTTCAGATTAGCCTTATTGTAACCTTGACATATACGTTCTTGTTACTGGGGAACCTTTCATGTTCCACCACATTAGCAGTAAATTTACCAACAATTTCATTTATCCTTGACCTTCCAAAAAATCCTTATACTCATTGAAACCCTATCATGTACTCATCCATATCTAGTAACAATAATGGTCATACGAATTATCGGGAATTAGCAATCAGTATTTTGAAATCTTGCAGCACGTCTACGCCAACAGTTATATGAGTACATATAACGTCTACCTCCTGGACTTACATACTTCGAATGTGAATTTTCTGAAAAACACCCTGAACTGCGAACTAGTTCTCAAAATGCTGATGAAGCAGCAAAAACTGTAAACGACTTTAGCAGTCAAAAGTTTGATGATAAAGAATGGTATGGTGGTAAAGCTGAGAAAAAGAGAAGGTTTGGAACTGGAAAACGGATTGAGCAAAGTATGAAGGAGGCTGTGGATAAATCACAAAGACTGAACCTGCCTTCAAAGAATTCAAATGATTCAGTGTCTGCTGAAATCCTTAGAAAATACCTTACTCCTTACTCTAAAACCTTTACGGACAATATTCTTCATCATCATCATTATCTTAAATATTCTAAGATATCATCATATCTTTCATTATAAATATCCTCAATATTTCTGAGGATAATTTCGTGACTATCTGAAATTATTCATTACTTCACGCTATCTGTGTTACATCATAACAGAGACTGTGTTAGTTTCTAAATTCTGAAAAATTCGAATTTAAAATATGAATGTTTTGAAGTAGTGTTGGGAACTGAAGCATGAATTAGTATAATATAATGACACTTGATCAACGTGATTATATTACAGTAAGTCATGCTGAGTTTCTAATGGAACGTGATAAAGGTTCACAGGTTACACCCTCATCATGAACTATGTTACATAACTCTTTCATTCTATATAATCTCTAAATATATCAAGAAAATATACTTCTTGATGATTCGGTCTTTTCCAGATATTCTGGTAATTTGACAAATCAAGATCGCGCCATTACAATTTATTTCTTAGAACATTAATTATGTTCATCCGAAATTCATACCTACAAATTCTGGACCATTATCCGCTTGACATAAGGTCGGGAAGAGAAATCGAAAGCATGGAGCTCTGAAATAAAAAGGAGAATATAAGCCCGATAACAACTCCGAAATTTACAAACCGTGTATATCAATGCGTATAGCAATATAAAGACACGTGAGAATGAAAAACACTATAACCCCAAGGTAATGGTAAAAGAAAGTAACTTCCTCTGGTGCTAGATGAAAAAGAAGAATGACAGATATAAAAGTTAGGAGTATATCAAGAATCAGAACTGGATGAAGCATTTCACAATCTTTTGGAAGTATGAAATGAGGAAGAAGATGTAGGAGTGGTGAAAATAATGAAACAGAAGAGTTCAATTTATAGCAAAATAACAGACAGAGCAATCAAGACAGATGACCGCATATAATTAAAGAAGATCTTAATCTCCTTAATTCTCGAAGAATCAAATCTTATTTAGATTATGAAGACTTTCTATTCCTTAAAATTCCGGAAATCAATCGTTACTACGTCAAGAGATAAGACGCATCTCTATTCTCTATTTCACTTTATTACGATAACTTCCCTCATACGCTTCAAGTAATTGGATTGTTTTATCCATATTATTCAACGGTGATAAAACTCTATTTATCGACTCATACTCGTCATAAAAACATTTTTATTGTTAGCCATGACAACCTCACTCAAATTTCGGGACGAAATTTCTTTAACGGGTAGGTACTGTGATGACCCGGAAAATTATGGCCAAATTTAAACTTAATCTTGTATGATTAACGTTTCCGACACGGTAAACAAAGTCTATGAAGTTAAATCTCAAAATTTTGAACTGTTCAATTAACCTTCGATTGTTCTCAATGAAACGCGAACAATTATATATAGATACATATACTATAACTTGAAAATGTAACAAAGTGTTGAGGATATGATACTGTGCATTAAACTTATTGGTTTGATTATCTGATTGATATATTTAAATACAGAGTTAAAAGATTATCCCAAATGATTCTAGTAAAAGATATTTACTGAGTCTCTTAAGAATTATGATATTATTACGTGTCTCTGTTGAGAGGTCCACGTTGATTTGAGAAATCATTCATTTTTAACGGTATTCGGAATAAATGGTGAATTATTTGTTTAAATAACGTAATTTGGACACATACAATAATAAGGAATATTAACTGATAAGAATTAATTATATGAATAACTTGCGATACGTATTTTAAAACGTGTTTATAAATATTGAGAATAGATATTAACTTGGTTATGAAACGTTTGATAAATACTATTATATTAATAAATAACGAGACAATGATTTATAGAAGTAAATGACCAAAATACTCGAAAGTTTAAGATATACTTTGGGTGGTATAATTTAGGGATAATTTAAGGCAATATTTTGACAAAGGTACGTGTCCCAGAATCTAAATTACAAGTTTTCTCAGCGTACGAAGGGACACTCGAAAAACTGGAACCGGGACATAAGTCGCGTAACAACGTACGACTTATCGGAACAATAATTACAAGTTAACTATGCATGTGAATTTAATATAATATATAATTAATTATATAAATTAAATATATTATATATATTATTAATAATTATGTCGACAAATAAAAAAAAAAAAAATGTGAGCTGGATTTTGAGGCCATGCTATCGCATGGAAAATAGGCATAAAACCCATGCGATCGCATGGGGTCAGATTTCAGGAAAAGTTTATAAATTGAATTCGTTTTGCTTCGAGACACACACACACCAATCCATCTATCTCCCTCTGTAATATATATTTATATATTATTATTATTATTATTATTATTATTATTATTATTATTATTATTAATTAATATTATAATTAATTTTAATACTATTAGTAGTATTATTATTAATTAATATTATACATAAAATACTACGACGAGGTCATGAGCGTGTCACTTCAAAACAAGTTTTTCGAGCGGGATAAAGCTAAGGAAACTATGGGTTATAGCTATGGAGGTTAGGGGTAATATTCGTGGGTAATATTCACAAGTCAAACCTAGTGTTTATCATCTCCGTTACGTCTACCTACTTTTCTGAAATATTGAATCACAATAATAATACGTAAGCATTTATATTTTATAAATTAATTGTGTATCCATGTCTAGTGCTCGAGTATATATATTTATACAGGCTTGTATGCTAAATTTCGTCGTTAAACAGTTTATAATGAATCACGAATTAAATACATATATTATTGGTAAAAGGTATATGATATACATGTTTTTGGAAAGCTGGCGAAAAATCAATAACTTTTCATTTAGAAATCGCGTAATTTCGATGAACGAAACAAAAGATATGGTCAACTGAATTATAATTGACGTTAATTGGAATTGCTTTTGAATCTGCAATTAATATTTAAACAACTTGTTGGTAAGATTGATAAATTGAATTTTTGAATATTACCAACCGAGTAAATGAATCCTTATATAAGGTACGTCTCGTTTTGTTGAACTATTGTCAAAATTGACCTTTCGAAACGACTTTGGATAACTTTTGTATGTCAATCTCGAGCATTAGGATTGTGATACACTATGACCATACCTAGCTTGTTAAACATTTATTGACCAACATATGTTCTCTAGGTTGAGATCTACGGTTATTTGGGTATTCCGAGTTTCGATCACATTTTGGTGAACAACTTTATGTGCTGCTAAGGTGAATTTCATATGCTCTCTTTTTAATTGCTTTTGCAATATATATTTTTGGGCTGAGAATACATGCACTTTATTTTAAACGCAATGGATACAAGTACATACTAAATTCTGCACCGAGTTTGAACCGAAAATCCCTTAGCTTTGGTAACTAGTAACTGCCGGTTATAAAAACTGGTGGGCGCGAGTAGTTATATATGGATCCATAGGGCTTGACATCCCTGTCTGTTCCAGGTATAGAAACCCTAGCCTGAACTATAAAACAGACGTATGCTATTTGAGTTTAGTACACGTTGGTTTGCGTGTATTGTACATGTTGGTTGCATGTATGTTAAAACAGGGGTACTTATTATAGACGTTAAAGCTTAGTTACCAGGGTGCTCAATCTTGTAGAATCTTTTGATAAACATTTCAGGTGAAACAACTGAAATCTTGTGATCCACCTTTATATACAGATTATACGAAACATTAAAACTATGAACTCACCAACCTTTGTGTTGACACTTGTTAGCATGTTTATTCTCAGGTTCCCTAGAAGTCTTCCGCTGTTTGCTTATATGTTAGACAAGCTATGTGCATGGAGTCTTACATGGCATATTTTTTAAGGAAACGTTGCATTCACCAAATCATCACCATGTATCTTATTTTGACTGCATTGTCAACGGAAGTACTATTGTAAATTATTATTTACGGTGATTGTCTATATGTAGAAATCATCAGATGTCTAAAACTTTTGATTTAAATATTCATTTATGGTGTGCCTTTTCAAAAGAATGCAATGTTTACAAAACGTATCATATAGAGGTCAAATATCTCGCAATGAAATCGATGAATGACGTGTTCGTTCATATAGATTTGTAGCGATCGTCACATTTAAGATCATGTACAAAATGAACATACGAAGTACTTTTATTGCTAAAAATAAAAATTAATTAAAATTAGATCAAAACGATCTACAAATATTACAAATTGAGTCAGACATAAACGTTTGATTGAAAGATCAACCAAAAAAAAAAGAAAAAGAACATACCTTAAATGTGGTAATGTAATAACGATATTCCACTAACGGTATATTAGCTATCACATATGGTGATACATATTTACCAAAGTTTTTATTAATTTCGTAAAAATGTACATTAAAAGTTAATACTCTGTCCGACCCCCGTTGGCTACATATTAAAAACACAATTTCATCTCTGTCATGAAGCATCCGTCCATGACACATTTCTCATATCATTTGGGGAGTTAATGAGAGGGGTGTTTTACTTAGCCGTGCTCTTGGATCGGTTTCAAGGTTTCCTCCCGAGCAGCGATGGGGGTGGAGTTATTATCGCTGCATCGGTATAGTCGAAACGAGAGATTCGCAACGGGTGATTTAGTCCCTATCGGGTGATCCCAATGGTTGTCCATAACACACACACACACACACACAAAAAAAAAAAAAAAAATCTACATATTATAAACCATGTGGTATTTACTTTATAGAAGATGTATTGAAAGATATCATTACGTATTACACAATACGTAAATATTTTTCTATTTACTTTGATTTGAAAATGGGAGAACTTGACAACTTTGACAACTTGTGTCCAATTTTGTCAATCAAACCGTTTGAGGTCTTGCTTTTTTCATGCTACAAATAAACTTTATCGAAAGTCTCACCAATTTCTTTAGTTTTTTTTTTATGATATAAACTCTATTATTTTACGAATATATCAAATATATTATATATGTTCATCCCAACAATATATAAGGTTGTACTCCGTATTTTTTTTTTTTTTAACGGCAAAGAAAGTATGTATTATATATATCAACACGAAATAATTACAATAATGTCACGCTTACAAAAACGGAACTACATCTAGGAAAACAAAACGACAAATATATAACCGAGATAGTAAGACTCCACAAGTGTGCAGGAAAACGCCGTAGTCCGTTCATTATCATTAAGGTCGAGATTGGACTTGAGAAGAATTAACTAAACAAGCTGGAGTGGGGACAGAGCACAGTGTTGGCAATTCAAGGACAAAGCCCCCTGATCCACCTCAAATTCTCTCGACCAAAACGACTACTCCAGGAGTGGGGCAAAAAACCTGCGTGGAGAACAATTAATTAACCTATCCCGGATCTCCTAGACGATAAAGCTAGCGAATCATAACCTCGTGGATTTGCAAGCCAGACATCCCATTCAATATTGGTACCTTTGATCCTATTAGAGAACCATTCGAAGCATTTAAGTTGGATGTCTTTGAATACCATTGCGCATGTCGGTTTTATCTTAGTGAAAGTGAAAGCGTTCCTACTTTTCCAAATCATGTATCCCGTAACCCATTCCGTAGCTTGCCACAACAGTTTTCCCAAGTCGGATGTGAAGTTATATCCATTTCCAAGAAAAGATTCATTTATACCCAAGTTTGTAAAAGGGCCGAGCTTCCACCAATAATAGACACGATTTCAAATGTCAAAAGCGAACGTGCATAAGATGATGGAGTGCTCTACTGATTCTAAACCATTGTCACAAACCGGACAACGTACCGTACCCAAGTCCATACCTCTCTTGTCGAGTTCAACTCTTGTAGGTAACCTTTTGTGTCGAGTACGCCAAATAAACAACTCAACTTTGAGGGGGACCAGTTTGTTGCGGAGCGACTTTATGCTCACGGTTGCGATGTCAGGGCTGCTCCGGACCAGAATATCCGTAAGCTTGTGAACCAAAAACGAGCCATCCTTACTCCAAGACCATGACCATTCTTCTTTACCTGAGCTACACGGGACAAAACTAGATAAAAGATTAGTAAGAGTGGTGAGGTCCCCGGCCAATCTCCCCGAGATATCGCGGGACCAACACCACGTGGCATGAAAGTTCCCGCCCTCCCATCTCGCCCGGTCTAGAATTGTGGCAAATTTATTTGTGTCAAGTCTATAAAGCCTATTAAATTTGTCTTTAAGAACCATTTCCCCGAGCCATAAATCCTCCCAAAAACGTGTACTAGACCCATTTACGACTCTTTTTTTGAAAGAATTAGCAAAAGCGGAGTTTGCCTTAAAGATATTTTTACCCACTTTAAGGATACCCGCCCAAGTAGAAGAAGCTCGTGAGGAATGGGGAGAAAAAGAAGTGCTAAGGCCCCCGTCCTCCCCGTAAATATTTTTAATAATAGACACCCAAAGTGAGTCATTCTCATGTTTAAACCGCCACCACCATTTTGCAAGTAAGGCACGAATTTTAAACGCAAGAGGGGCAATATCTAACCCACCAAATTCACGAGGCTTAAGACAAGTATCCCATTTAACCCATGCCATTTTTGAGACCTCGGAAGATCCACCCCAAAAAAACCGTCGTCTCAACCCCTCAAGTTTATCAATAACACAAGACGGGGATATGTAAAGCGAAAAGAAATAAAGAGGTAGACTAGATAATACCGATTTAATTAATGTAAGTCTACCACCATACGAGAGGGATCTAGCTTTCCAATCCGCCAGCCTCTTACCAAACTTGTCAAATACCGGATCCCATGACTTCGAGAGTTTCATCGACGATCCAAGTGGAAGCCCAAGGTAGGTAATAGGGAGTGTACCTGCTGCGCATCCAAGCCAGGCCGCCATATTTTCCGTTTCTACTTTTGAGACCCCGAGTCCATAAACACAGCTCTTATGAAAATTGATTTTTAGTCCCGATGTCAATTCAAAGCACTTAAGAATTTTAGTAAGATTTTGCACATTACGCCTATCCCATTCACCAAAAAATATAGTGTCGTCCGCGTATTGCGAATGCGTGACCCGTAAGTCCCTCCGCCCAATTGGGATCCCAGAAAATCGGCTATGAAGTGCAGCAGATTTAATTAGATGGTTCAAACCTTCAGCTACCATGATAAAAAGATAAGGGGAGAGGGGATCCCCTTGCCTCACGCCTTTCTGAAAAGAAAATTCTTTAGTTGGGGAACCGTTGACCAAAATCGAAATGGAAGCAGAAGAAAGGCTTGCGAAGATCCATTGTCTCCATCGAAGACCGAATCCCATTAACTCCATGATTTCCATTAGAAAGTCCCAACTAATGCTATCAAAAGCCTTCTCAAAGTCAACTTTAAAAAAGAAGCATTTTCTTTTGGTTACTTTGATATCATGAAGGACTTCATTCGCAATTAACACGCCATCAAGAATATAACGATTTTTAATGTAAGCACTTTGTTCGAAACTGATAACCGAAGAAATAACCCTTTGTAGCCTTTTGGTCAAAACCTTAGAGAGAACTTTATAAAGGCTCCCGATTAAACTGATTGGACGAAAATCACCAAATCCCTGTGGGTCATTTTTTTTCGGGAGTAATGCAACAAAAGAGGAATTACAACCTTTAGAGATCTCACCAACTTCCCAAAAACGATTGAATACCGCGAGAAGGTCTTCTTTGACAACGTCCCAATATTTTGAGAAAAATTTCATGTTAAAACCATCGGGTCCGGGGGCCTTTTCACCCCCACATTCTAATATAGCAACATGGATTTCAGAGAGTGTAAAAGGAGATTCAAGGTTCGACGCCTCCTCATCATTAAGTAGTTTTCTCAGGGGGCCACAAATTTTGAAGGTACGAGAGTTATGTTCACTAAAACGATTTTTGAAGTATGTGAATGCCGCCATTTTGATGTCCTCTGGGTTCTCGATCCATAAGCCATTTGAATTTATACCCCTTATGTTGTTTTTGTTTTGCCTCCTTTTAATACACGAATGAAAAAATTTGCTATTTTCATCCCCTTCCGTAACCCATTTAATCCTTGCCTTTTGTTTCAATATATCGACTTTCTCCTTATCTTTTTTAAGCCACTTTTTTTTCGAATCTAACCAAGATGCAATTTCAACTTCCGAAAGGTCACGAGTACCGATGATGTTTTCCCACTCAGAGATTTCTTTATGAAGTGAGTCAATTTCGGCATTTAGACTATTATATTTAGGATTACATTTTTCCTTCAACACCCCTTTTACGTTCTTAAGTTTATCACGAAATACACAATCAGCCCTTGGATTGCAAATGGTAACTTTCCATGCATCTTTTATCAAATCATCACATTTATCATCTTCGAACCAGTTGTTGAAAATCCTAATAGGTTTCGGCCCGAAGTCATTGTTCATATCCTTCAAAACGATGGGGCAATGGTCGGAGTAATCCCTATCGAGAGTACATGCAGAAATTCCATCCCATGATGCATAACACGCTTCCGAGACTAAGAACCTGTCAAGTTTACTATATTTCAAACCATCGTCACTAATCCTAGTAAACTTCATTCCTCCCAATGGAATTTCAATGAGATTAGCCTTGTCAATGAAATCGTTGAACAACTTTGCTCTACTTTCGATAAATTCGCAATTTTTCCTTTCCGCTCTTCGCCTTACTTCATTAAAATCGCCACAGAAAACCCAATCATCAATATCCACCTGCATAATATTGTCAAGACTATCCCAAAATTTATGTTTCAATTGATCATTATGTGGCCCATAAACGTTTAATATAATGGAGTCCGCCATTTTGCCCACCCATCGACCTCGTATACCCAAGAAAAATTCTCTTTCAACCGCCCCGGACACACAAAATCTAGTAGGGTTCCAAATTAAAATTGACCCGCCCGATAACCCCACCGATGGTTTAAAGATATATTCAAAATTTTTATTACCCCATAACAACTCAATCATAAAATCAGTAACACGTTTTCTTTTGGATTCTTGAATTGCAAAAATGTCCGGATTATGAAAACGAATTAATTTTTTAATCCAATTAAATTTTTCTTTTTCAAGTTTCCCGAGCCCACGTACGTTTAACGATATTATCTTCATTTTAAACACATAAATAAAGAGAAAACGAAAGAAGGGTAAAGTTACTTCCCGGACGGAGCCCCGATCCACTCAAGTCCAATGTCGTGGCCAAAATCTTTTAAGCTCAAGCTACAATTCGATAGCGATTGTTCGTTACTAGAAGTAGGATTGTTTGGAGCTCTGATCCTTGAAACCTTACATTCATTCTCAGAATTAATTGAACCGGTCCTATTGGAACCCCCATTACAGTCGTTTGCTAGATTTTGATCAACAGGACCCATGACAGAAATATTCGGCTCAGCCTGAGCTGGAACACAATTAGTATCAGTTGGAGTGTTGGAGTTGACATCTTTATTATTCATGGTGTCATTGATCTCGTTGTCACTTTCTTTATCTCATTTATGTAATTCGTGCGTATATCGTGGGGTCGGTTGAAAACCTGGAGGGCAGTCAACATCCACATGTCCCACAGCATTACCTTGAATGTTATCGTTATCACCTGTAGGATTAGGGATAGAAGTGTCCTTTTTTCAACGTACGACACATATGGTGAGTCAGGTGTGAACTTAGGAATGGGAGGAGGCTCGTCTTAAAGTTCAGGCCCGTGAGAATTGTTGGGCTGGACAGTTGCGATGTTCTCGCCACCTTTTGGAACATTATCGAATATTATTTGTTCCAACACAAAATTATCGTTGACAGTAACATTTCCCGAACCTGTAATATCACCGCAAGCCCTCTGGGCCAGCCCTTCAGCAGACATTTGGGCTAATTCAATATCATTCATTTTTTGGTCCACCTCATTTGAATGTTCATTAACAGAATGATTATCAATATTGTTAACAGAGGATGTACCATTCACATGTTCTTTAATGGGACCAACAAATGAGCTTTCAGCCACCCAACATTTTGAATTATTATCACATGGTTCAACCTCATTAGTCTTTAAATTCGGTTTATGACTAAAGAAGTCATCAGAGAAGTCTGATTTTGATTCATCATCAAGATTTGCATATTCGACATTACCCGGTAACTCAGACTCCGATATCCCATCACTTCCATCACTTTCCACGTGATCTGGGTTAACATTAACTTCGAAAATCCCATTGGTTTCTTCCATTACATAAGCAAAAAAGATGGAACTATCGGATGTGACACGCACAATGTCATGTACCAAGTGTGCATCTCGTAACTTAACTAATACTTTTGCTACAACGAGATTTTGGTTACCTTTTAAAGAACAATTCGAGAAGTCAATAGGTTCGCCCCACCATTTTGCGATGGCAGTAAATGTATTTTCGTTCCAAAACTGGACAGGAATACTGTGATGACCCGGAAATTTCTGACCAAATTTAAACTTAATCTTTGTATGATTAACATTTTCGACACGATAAGCAAAGTCTGTAAAACTGAATCTCAAAATTTTTGAACTACTTTTATATATTTAAATACCCTTCGGTTATTTTCGACGATTCGAGAACAATTATATGTAAATAGATACATATATACTATAAGATGAAAAGGTAACAATGTATTAATTGTTTGATACCGTACATTAAACTTATTGGTTTAAATATCTATTTGAATGTATATGATAAGTTGAAATATTTATTATTAAAATTTATTTATAAATAACTTCCAATGTGTATTTAAAAACTGATTTATGTATATTAAAAAGATATATACATATATATAATAAACGATAGTAACATTCGTTTATTAATTCAATTGATATTTAGATAAGTTAACTAAAGCGTTTAAGATGAACCAGTTAAACACTAATTTGTTACAGTGCTTTCAAATTGCCACATTACTCAAAATGCTACAGTGTTTTCGAAAATCACTATTTGCTACAGTGAAATTGACTTTGCTACAGTGAATTGCTACAGTAAAAATTGACTTTGCTACAGTAACTTTGCTACAGTAAAACGCTATTATAAAAATGTATTTTAACAAATAGCGAGACGATGATTTATAG
Organism: Rutidosis leptorrhynchoides; assembly: GCF_046630445.1. Taxonomy (NCBI): domain Eukaryota; kingdom Viridiplantae; phylum Streptophyta; class Magnoliopsida; order Asterales; family Asteraceae; genus Rutidosis; species Rutidosis leptorrhynchoides. The sequence continues at coordinate 551,986,590 of NC_092336.1, read as the reverse complement.
AAGTAAATGACCAAAACACTCGAAAGTTTAAGATACACTTTGAGTGATATAATTAAGGGATAATTTAAGGCTATTGATAAGGCTAAAAAGGAACACATATTTCATAGCATTATCCCCCAAGAAAGACAGGATTTTAGTTGTAATTGTTCCATATTCAAGTAATATTCGTTTATATTTAATAAGTGCGAAGACAAAAGGCGAAAACGAAGAATTGAAGACGGAAAGGTCCAAAATGCTCAAATGTACAAGATACAATTAAAAAGGTTCAAATTATTGATGAAGAACGTCTAAAAAAATGACAAGAGTACAAGTTGCGGAACGCAAAGTACACGATATAAAATAGTACGCAAGGACGTCTGAAAATCCGGAACCGGGACCCGAGTCAAGAAGAAACGCCCGACGCAACGGACCAAAAATATCTAGTCTACTATGCACAAGAATAAAATATAATATATAAATAATTATATTAATTATATATATATTTATATTTATTTTATATTATGTCGACAAGCTAGGAGCCAAAACAATGTGAGCTGTCCCTGGTCCTCATGCGAGTCGCATGGCCAGAAGGCCATTTCCATGCGAGTCGCATGACTCCAGATTTCAGGCCACATCTATAAATTTCAGTGTTTTCGCTCGATTTAAATCACACACATACACAAATATATATATATACTCCGTAATATTATTTATTATTTATTATTATTATTATTATTATTATTATTATTATTATTAAGATTATTATTAATCTTATTATTTTTTATTATTATTAGTGTTATTATTTTTGCGATACAAAAATAATAATGTACAAAAAATATTACGACGGAGTGCTGTCCAAGTAATTTTCAAAACGAGTTTCCGAGCGAGCTAGAGCTAAGGAAAATATGGGTTATTGCCAAGGAAATTATGGGTAATGTTCGGGGGTATTTTTGTGAATCAAACCTCGTGTTTATCATCTCCGATGCGTCTACGTGCTTTCCTGCAATATTGTATATCAACATTAAACTGTGAGTTTCATATGATCCCTTTTACCCTTTACATTTTTGGGCTGAGAATACATGCAAATGCTTTAATAACTGTTTTACAATAATTATAAAGTGTGAGTTTCATATGATCCCTTTTACTCAATATATTTTTGGGCTGAGAATATATGCACTTTATTTTAAACGCAATGGATACAAGTACATACTAAATTCTACACTGAGTTTGAACCGAAAATCCCTTAGCTTTGGTAACTAGTAACTGCCAGTTATAAGAACTGGTGGGCGCGAGTAGTAGTATATGGATCCATAGGGCTTGATATCCCCGTCCGAGCTAGAGCACTAGCCTTTTAAAGGACGTATGCTATTTGAGAAGCGTACACGTTGGTTTGCGTGTATTATTAAGATGATTATACAAAGGGTACAGATTATATATACGTTAAGTTTAGTTACCAGGGTGCTCAATCTTGTAGAATATTTTGATAAACGTTTCTGGATGAAACAACTGAAATCTTGTGATCCACCTTTATATACAGATTATACGAAACATTAAAACTATGAACTCACCAACCTTTGTGTTGACACTTGTTAGCATGTTTATTCTCAGGTTCCCTAGAAGTCTTCCGCTATTTTCTTATATGTTAGACAAGCTATGTGCATGGAGTCTTACATGACATGTTTATCAAGGAAACGTTGCATTCACCAAATCATCACCGTGTATCTTATTTTGACTGCATTGTCAATGGAAGTACTATTGTAAACTATTATTTACGGTGATTGTCTATATGTAGAAATCATCAAATGTCGAAAACCTTTGATTTAAATATTCATTTATGGTGTGCCTTTTCAAAAGAATGCAATGTTTACAAAACATCTCATATAGAGGTCAAATACCTCGCAATGAAATCGATGAATGACGTGTTCGTCCATATGGATTTGGAGCGATCGTCACAAATACCCGTGATTTTTAACCATGTAATTCGACCTTGGTATGAGTGGTTTTCATCCCATTTACGAATGTTGGTCATCCATTTGTGGAAACAATGGTGTTTCACATTAAGAATAGATGAAGCTTGCTCCTCAGACTCAAAGATGAACATAACTTCCATCCCATCAAGATACTTTACCTGAACATTATCCAGATTCTCCATTTGGCACAAAAATAAGATATGTTCAAGATATTCAAGTTTGAGGATGGTACCGATAATAGCATTATTCAGGATTTCGGTGTCATTATGTTTATCCACAACGGAGATTTCTCTAAATTTACCATTGCAGTCCCAACGATTGAACCACCCGATGCTAGTTAATTCTTTCGTGATATCACTAGAGTATCCGTCCATATTCCCAACCACCTTGTTAAACGGACGCCCATCAGTGAACCCCTTATTCGGAATGGTATGATGATTAGGTAAAGATGATGAAACGGGTTTTGTAGAAGGGGGTTGTATAAGTTTATCATTCGAGGCAGAAGCTTTTCGATCAAGGGCCTTATAAGCCTTTAGCCACCCATTACCAAGATTTATGGAGTTTAGTCGTTTAAGCAAGAAGTTAAGGTCGGTAACGTCAATGAATTTAACAAAAGCGAATTTATTACCGTTTCTTAATCTTTTCGTGAAGGGTATGAAGATGTCGTGTACATTCCCATACCTGCTAATGAATCAACGGAGATCAATCTTGCTCCATGAATCTGGGAATCCGAAAACCATAACCGATGTGATAGGCGCTGATGCCGGGACATGTTTTGGGGAGAAAGGTTCGTGAACACGAGAGCTAGATTGTTGGTTCAGTGCAATGTTGTTAGGAAAAGTGGCTGCACTTTTAGGGTTTGTAGGTTTGGTTGCTTGTTTAGGGTTTGTGGTATTAGGGTTTGTAGTATTCTCTGTATGGTTAGGTTTAGGGTTAGCCGATGAAGATGGCACCCATTTCTGTTTGTATACCGGATGATGTGTGTTTGGATTACCAAAACGGTGGATCAGGTTTCTTGCAAACGAGTGATTAGTAGAGAGTTTTTTGTTGGCTTTTCGCCTTCTTTCAACCAACACCCACACCTCATCAGCCGAGGGATTAGGAAAAGTCGATGATGGATTGTGTAACGACCCGGAAATTTCCGACCAAATTTAAACCTTAACCTCTATATGTTTCCGATACGATAAGCAAAAACCCTAATGTTGAGTCTCGACGATTCACGAACCTTTAATTTATGAATAGAAATGTATAACTTATATGTATAATTACTTTTATACAACATATATAACATATATAATTAATATTGAGTCAATAAAAACTATTATATAATATGTTGTTATATTAAAAAAAAAAGATTATTATTTATATAAATATTAATATTAGTAGTAATATCAGCATTATTAATATTTTTATATATATGTGAAATTGGTACATTTGATTTATGATTATTACTTATTATTGTTATTATAAATATTGTTAACATCATTATAATTATAACTAGCAGTGAAATTAAAATTATAATTATTATAATTAGTATTAGTATTGTTATTAGTATTTTTATTAATGATATATCCTCTCCATTACTATTATCATTATTATTAATTCTATTAATATATTTAATGTTGGTATGAATATTATTAATAATATGCGTACATACTATAATCATATATATATATATATATGTATATATATATGTATACATATAACAGATACGATGCATATGAATACTCAATACATATACAGTTAAATATATATATATACATATAAATACAGTATAAGTTTATATAAATATAGTTAAATATGTATTTATATACAAAGAATACCAGATTCAGTTTTACATCACCAACAACTATTTTAGATTGGTACTTTCTTCTACAAAATAGTTCAAATGGAATCAATTACACTGTTAATTTATCGAATAAAATTCACAGGATCAGTCCAAAAGTCGATATAGGTCATTTTCTGCTTTTATATTTTCTTGTCTTATTCCTTATGATCTGTTATATTCTGTCGAGTATCATTCAGTATATAATCAACCAATTTATGTTGTAATCCAGTGACTTCAGAAACCCATTTGTTGTAGTTGAACCGAGACAAAAGAACCACCACCATGATAATCTCAAAGCCGCCACCACTCTTGAACTCACTTGAACCATAACCAAACCATAAACTGTGACTTTCTGCTTGTGTTCAAACCCTCGACCCATCACCAAACACCACCTTTCAACAGCATGAAACACCACCTCAAACAACCACAACTAACCAACACCATGGAAACTCATTATTTTGAAACCGTCACGAACCATAAACACATTACACCCGAGAACAACCCACACCACCATCATCATACGATCCACCACCATCATGTCTTTATTCCGTTTTGGGAACCAAGAACCAACACACTACCCTCTCTCCCTTATCTCTCTCCTTAATTAGTTCAATCGAAAACCATATATCATCTTCACCATCAAGAACACTGCAAATCTGTTACCATTCGATCTTGTTTACTGCTATAGCCATCTGCAGCCACGTTTTGCTGCTATTCACGTCACCTGATACCCCTCAAACCACCACCTGCAACATAATATTTCCATTATTAATTGTTGCTACTATTGCCCTTCGGTTTCTACTATACTCCTGTCAAAACGATGATGTATTGTAATGATACATGAGCCACGATATAAACGATTTAAATGATAGATGATGTGATCATGATAACTATTCGATGATGATGATTTGGTATGAAAAAGAACGGCTTTTATTATTTTAGGGTATAGCTGTCGAATAAAAAAAAAAGAAAAAAAAGAAAAGAGAAAGAGTCGAACCCCACATATTGATTCCTGTCGTGTTAATCTGATTCTTAATTCCACAAAAACAGTTACTGGACTTGATCATTAAAATGTAATGGGAGTTGGGCTTGTGAGTATTGGGTTGAGCCAGATTATTTAAACTGAAAGGGGATTAAGGAACATGGATCGGTTTAAGATATTGAATGATGAAAATGACGACAGTTTAGAGCCTAAAAGAAATTAAAACCGTATCTAAACAGATATATAGAATTGGAGGAGTGGTCTAGGGGGGTGTATGGGTTATCGAGGGGTCTCGGGTTCGAGTCCCGACCCTGACAGTTCCTTTCTTTTTACTCATTTTAATTAAGGTAGCCTTTTTTATTTATAGTTTCATTATTATTATCTTTACCATGGTTTTTATTATTATTATTATTAACATTATATTATCAAATAAATATTAGATACATAAAATATACTTGATATATATAAAACATTAGTATTACAAGAAGACTATAGAATAAATATATTAACATTATTTATATAAATGTTTACATATAATAAATTATTGGTTTTCAATATAATACTAATCATATATATATATATATATATATATATATATATATATATATATATATATATATATATATATATATATATATATATAAATATTAATTATTTTAAATAAACATACAAACTAAATATAATATATAGTTGAAAATATAATATATATAAATTTGTTCGATTATTATTTGGTGCTAATATATACATTTAATATAGGTTCGTGAATCCGAGGCCAACCTTATAGGTGTTCAATGGTGTTATATGTATTTTTACTACAAAATACATTAGGTGAGTATATAGTCCCACTTTTAAACTCTAAGTATTTCGGGATGAGAATACATGTATTTTATGTTTTACGTTATGGACACAAGTAACTGAAAAATATATTCTACGTTGAGTTGTACCACTGGCATACTTCCCTGTAGCTTGGTAACTGTTATTTACAGCGGTATTGTAAACGCGAATCCTGTTGATAGATCTATCGGGCCTGACAACCCCAACCGGACTGGACGACCAGTATTCAACGGTTGCACAGTACTTCGTTTCGTGACTACACTTGGTACGGTGTAGTAAGATTTCATATTAAAGGGAACATGCGACGTGATTTAAATGTTAAGTATGGTTACCAAGTGCTCAACCACTTAGAATATTTTTATTAAAATGTTTATATATGAAATCTTGTGGTCCATAGTTATTATGTTGCTAGCATCAAACCTATATATCTCACCAACTTTATGTTGACGTTTTAAAGCATGTTATTCTCAGGTACAAATTAAGTCTTCCGCTGTGCATGTGCTCATTTTAAGAACATTACTTGGAGTCGATCATCGCAATGGAACCAAATGTTGAAGATTTCGTCCAGGGGGATAAGGACGGGTCCTCACAGATTGTGATTATTCTGATGGTTATATTGACGGGATGATTGCGCAGGTAGTGGATGAAGACGACGACGGCGGCCAACACTGGCCGGAGTAAAAGGCGAGGTTGGAATATTAAACGCCATCCGAGCGGCCATGAATTGCTATTTTTTGTTGATTAGAATAAAACACAGATCGATATTTTTTTTTTTTTATTAGATTCCTTAATTCATTGTAGCTTTCGTGGATCTGATCTTGGAAATGCAGTCGTAATCTAAGCCCGTAACTCCTACCTGTTCGTTCCTGTTCTTCAAGCCCTTCCTAAATGTTCTTCGTGTTTTTTTTTTTTTTTTTTATTATCACTAGAGCAGTTATATTTTAATAATCCGAATGCAAATTCTACATCTACATCTAAACAAATTGATCATATTCGAATATGTAATACTCCGTAATACATTATGATCAGTATGATAAACAATAATTAACAAATATACTAGCAGATCTATATGTTATAAGCGAGAATACGACTTCAAATAATAAAAATCAATGAAACGGAAAGTAAAGCCTGAATCAAACTCGAATCAATTGCGTAGAACATAATTCAAGCAGATAAAAAAGAAATAATAGCATTTTAATGTAGTAAGAAGAATACCTCGAGTAATTTGGATGGTATATCAGAGAGAATTGAAAATAGGTTTAACTGGATCGATTACCTGATTGATGGTGAAGATGAAGAGATGAAGCAGAGAATTTGTAAGGAGCAACAAAAACATGTGCACGAGGATTCAATGTTCCGGCATGGAAGGTACTAAGTACTAGTTAACCATCACAAGACGCTAACTAGGTTAGCATCTTATATCCTCACAAAATTTCTAAAGTTCAAAGTTCTTTAATAGTGAATTTTCGAATACTTGTTACATTTGATAGTACTGCGTGCTGTTGTACTCCGTATTACAATATATATGTAAATTATATATGTAATAACTTAGATATAGGCATATAGCTACATTATTGACCGATATATTGATTCATATAATTGTAATATCCAATATTACATTCACCTCTTATTTGAAAATTAATTACCAAATTGTGATTTAGAAAATTATTCACTTTTCGAAAAAAATACGACATTTAATTTAAATTTATTTACTAAAAATTAACTATATACTATAAAAAGCAAAGATATCACGACTTAATATCATATGATATAATATTAATTTTAAATTTATTCAATAAAAAAACGACCTTATTTTTAAAGACATTCTTTTAACACATATGAAGGGTATGTAGATATACTGATTTGTCGTTAAAAAAATGTAGATATACTGATTTATGATCTTGTATAATAAATGATATGATATAAATGATAATAATAAAATCATAAAAGAACTTATGAGATAAATAGCATTTTTAAGATTAAAAGTTAGAGAAAAAAAAAAAAAAAATACTACTCCACTTTGAAATCTTTAATTCTTTTAGGAATAAAAAATTTGACAAATTGCCAAATAGTCCTAGTGTTTTACCATTTTTGCTGTTTTAGTCACTACCATTAATTTACTGCATAAATAGTCACTCAATTAACGTTTTAGTCCCAAATTCACCCCTCATACTAACAACCATTAATTATCCGATAGTTCCTCGAGCCTTGAGCCGTTCCTAAAGCCTTAGAGCATAACTTTAAAGCATATGCTTACATGACATAATTGTGGATCCAAATCATTAAAGTAAAAGCATAACAATAAGATGACTTAATGTTGATTTATTTCAATTGGATCGGAGTTTCTTTGATTAAATTGCAACTCCATGTCCAAAGAACGGACTCGAGTTTTGGAATAAAAAATTTCTCATTCTAGGTTTTGAGTAAATTAACGACAATTTTAAACATAAGAGGAAATGGATTATATATATGTTAAACGCACACGCAGGGCATATGTATAAAACTTAATGAAAAATTAATGGTCGTTAGTATGAGGGGTGAATTTGGGACTAAAATGTCAACAGAGTGACTTTATGCAGTAAATTAATGACAGTGACTATAAGAGCAAAAATGGTAAAACACAAAGGACTATTTGCTCAATTTTGTCAAAAAAAAAAAAAAAATTATGCTAATAATTCTATGTAAGATGCTCCACTCATTCTTATCAGTTATCACTCCACTCACTATCCAAAATCCAAATAACACACACCAAACATTTCATACTCAAAAAGTCATTATCCAATAATCAATCATGGAAGATTTAATCTCTCAATTCACAATTCTATCCGATCAATCTCTCTATGACAAAAACTTCGATCCATCAACGATCGAACAATTAATGCGTCTCTTCGAGATCGAAGCCTACAATTCATGGGCAGCAATGGAGCTCCAATTCGACAACGAAGTCACAGAAGCTGAGAATTCAATGAAAGAAGCCGAGGATTACCTCGATTCGGCTATGGAAGACGCGATGGAAGAATTCAGAAAATTCGAAGAGGAAATGGAACGCGAATCGAGTAAAGAGTTAAACGGATTGTTGTCGATCTCAGAAAGTGCGAGAAGGTTAGGTAAATCGATGGAGAAAGCTGCGAGTTATGCGTCGCATAAGTACGTTGAAGCTGCGTTGAATTCAGCTACTGCTTCGATGAGATCGGCTATGAAAACGGTTGCTTCCAAGGGAAAGAAAGTTCATCCGTCTTAATTAGGTAAATTTGATGGATTTGTTGATGATTTAATGATAAAGATTTATGAAATGTATTTTGTTGTTGTTGAACTTATTATGTAATGATGTATTGATTGATTAATAAATTTATGTAACTTTGTTTTCAATGCTTTACTTTTATCAAAAAAAAAAAAAAAAATGTTAGCGATTAACGACCGGTAGTATATCTGAACTTCCGAAGTCTGAACAAAGTATCCTTTCTTGTTCAATTTTAAAATTATAGATTAATTTGTAATGTAAATGCATTTGATGCGTTTAAACGATATAAGCTGCTACTTAAACTGAATCCGGCACAAACTAATCTGCTACTGTAAAAGGTACCAGATCGATACTAAACAATTTATTTAAATTACAAATTAAATGCTTACTTAAGTAAATGCATTAAAACAATCTGCTACTAGAGTTTGTAGGCTCGTGGATGATTATTCGTGCTGGTTCGTGGTTTTAAGACTGCCGAGGTCCCTTGTTTCGTGGGTTCGATCAGCTGGTTGCAACTGAGACTATTGGCTTCAGATTTCAGGTGGTTTTGTTGGGTTGCCTAGTTCTCAAATCGTTTTCGGGGTTCAGATGCTCTGTGAGGTGTTTCTTGGGTCTTTTCGGGTTCGAGGTTTTGAAGTGGTACAGGCAGGGTTCTATTCGTGAATTTTTATTTATCAGTTGTGCTGAGCGGTTGGTAGTGTTTATGGGGTGGCTGGTTGTGTTCATCATGTGGTGGCCCCTCAATCTTGGTTTGTTTCTTGTAAAATCATATTACATCGGGGTTTTCATGATTGTTGTTTGTGGGCTTCTAGTGTCGTAATTGTTGTTGTGTGTGCTCGGATTCCATGTTCTCGTGCCCTTATGTGACTATGTAATGTGTTATGGTTTGATTATCGAGAGATTCTTGATAGCTGGATCTTCCATTTGCCGTGTTTATTAAAAATCGTGTTTAGGCCAATTCGAGTGAGGTTTTAGGAATGTTGTTGTCGTGTCATGTTTAGACAGTGGCGGATCTAGGATTGGTAGTCAGTGGTGTCACCGGTTAAAACTTCAAAAAAATTTCTACTAGATGTCTTATTTCAGTGGTGTTACTAAAAAATATGTACACTATCCAGTGGTGTCACTAGTTAAAAACCCAAAAAAATTCCACTACATCGCGTATTTCAGTGGTGTCCCGTGCAACCACTCAGGCTATAGTAGATCCGCCCCTGTGTTTAGAGAAGGTATCATTTATCGTGTTTGTTTAATATCATGTTTAGAACAATTCGTGTGAGGATTTTAGATTGTTGTTATCGTGCCGTGTTTAGTTTTGTTTCCTATGAGTCGAGTCGGGATGAAATTCATTATACTTTCTAGCATCTTGCTAGTTTTATTAATAAAAAATAATATTTACTGTTGCCTTTCAAAAATTTTTTTTTTAAACAATCTACTACGTATCAACATTGTTATGTAACTTAACAATCTGCTTATGTAATATTCTAAATGCATTGAAAATGTGTCCACTCACATTTTGATTTGTTAATTAATCTGCTACTTATATACAGTCAACATTGTTATGTAACTTAACAATCTGCTTATGTAATATTCTAAATGCATTGAAAATGTGTCCACTCACATTTTGATTTGTTAATTAATCTGCTACTTATACTTATATACAGTCGCATTCGATGATGTAACTGTGGTAGCATGGCTCCGTAGTTCTTTATATTGATTTTGTATTTCAAATTTCATATCGAGAATACTATTATTTTAAAATGTTTGATTTAAAATAATATTATTATATATTAAGACGTTAATTTATAGACGCAAATGACCAAAACACTCGAACGTACAAGATACACTTCGGGTAACATAGTTATTGGTAATGTAAGTCTATATTTTGACAAAGGTACACGTCGCGAAACGTAAAGTACAAGTTATTAAAACATACGAAGTAACGTACGAAAATCCGGAACCGGGACATAAGTCAAGTGACAACGTACAAGTAATCGGAACTAAAATTACAAGTCAACTATGCACATGAATATAATATAATATATATATAATTAATATAAATTATATATATATATATATATATATATATATATATATATATATATATATATATATATATATATATATATATATATATATTATAATATATCGACAAACAAGAAAACAAAACACAAATGAGCTGGCAGGAGCAGCCATGCAATCGCATGGCAAATGGGCATAGAACCCATGCGATCGCATGGGGTCAGATTTCAGGACTGATCTATAAATTGAATTCGTTTTTGCTCGAACACACACACACACATCCTCACATCTCTCTGCTCTCTTTATATATATTTATATTATTATTATTATTATTATTATTATTATTATTATTATTATTATTATTATTATTATTAAGATTAATATTATTACTAATCTTATAGTTAGGAGTATTATTGTTAGTATTATTATACATAAAATATTACGACGAGGTTATGCCCAAACGATTTCAAAACAAGTCTTCAAGTAAGTCAAAGCTAAGAAAATTATGGGTTATCGCTAAGGAGGTTATGGGTTATGATCGTGAGTCAAAGGTCAACCTAGCGTTTATCATTTCCGTTGCGTCTACGTACTTTCCTGCAATATTGAATCACAATATTGATACGTGAGCATTCATATCTTATCTTTTATATATTTAATCGTGTATCCATGTCTAGTGCTCGAGTATATATGTTTATGCATACTTGTATGCTTTAATTTTGTCGTTAGATAGTTTATGATGAATCACGAATTTGATACATGTGTTATTGATATAAGGTATATGATATACATGTCGTTGGAAAGCTGTCGAAAAATTAATAACTTTTCATTTAGAAATCGCGTGTTTTCGATAAATGGATTAAAAGTTATGGTCAACTGAATTATGATTAATATTAATTGAAATTGTATTTGAAACTGTAAATTGATATTTAAACAACTTGTTTATGAGATTGATAAATTGAATTTCCAAATATTATTAGTCGAGTAATGAATTCTTATATAAGACACGTCTCGTTGAACAATTGTCAAGTTGACTGTTTTATCATATTTTAAAGCTTTATAAAAACTATAGTCTGATTTTACAAGTATTGGGAAACTATATGAAATGTTAAAATATATTCAATTGCCATGATCATTCAAATATAATATAACGCCTGAAATAAATAATGCTTTAAGTTTGATAAACTATAAATTCGTTCAACTATCAAGACTTATACTATATTAATATAATAAACATGTATAGATTTAATGATCATATTGGGTCAGGTTGACTTTTTGAGATGACTTTGGTTAACTTTTGTATGACGGTCTCGAGCATTAGGATTGTGATACACTATGACCTGACCTAGCTTGTTAGACATTTATTGACCAACATATGTTCTCTAGGTTGAAATCTACGGTTATTTTGCATTTCGAGTTTCGGTCACATTTCGGTGAATGACCTTATGTGCTGCTAAGGTGAGTTTATAGATCCTTTTTTAATTGCTTTTGCAATCTATATTTTTGGACTGAGAATACATGCACTTTATTTTAAACGCAATGGACACAAGTACATACTAAATTCTACACTGAGTTTGAACCGAAAATCCCTTAGCTTTGGTAACTAGTAACTGCCGGTTATAAGAACTGGTGGGCGCGAGTAGTTGTATATGGATCCATAGGGCTTGACATCCCCGTCCGTTCCAGGTATAGAGACCCTAGCCTGAACTATAAAACGGACGTACGCTATTTGAGTTTAGTACACGTTGGTTTGCGTGTACTGTACATGTTGGTTGCATGTATATTAAAACAGGGGTATTTATTATATATACGTTAAGTTTGGTTACCAAGGTGCTCAATTTCGTAGAATATTTTGATAAACGTTTCTAGATGAAACAACTGAAATCTTGTGATCCACCTTTATATACAGATTATGAGAAACATTAAAACTATGAACTAACCAACCTTTGTGTTGACACTTTTAAGCATGTTTATTCTCAGGTTCCTAGAAGTCTTCCGCTGTTTGCTTATATGTTATACAAGCTATGTGCATGGAGTCATACATGCTTTATTCGAGAAAACGTTGCATTCACAAAATCATCACCATGTATCTTATTTTGACTGCATTATCAACGGATGTAGTATTGTAAACTATTATTTACGGTGATTGTCTATATGTAGAAATCATCAAACGTCTAAAACCTTGGAATTTGATATTCAATTATGGTGTGCCTTTTTAAAAGAATGCAATGTTTACAAAACGTATCATGTAGAGGTCAGTACCTCACTGTGAAATCGATGAATGATGTATTCGTCCAAATGGATTTGGACAGGTCATCACATAGGTATAATGGGAACTTCTTATTGAGCTGAATATGTTAAGAACTTGTGATGGTCGACCTTGCTTGTCTTTATTTCGAACCACAAGCTTTGAAGTACAAACCTTTAAAAGTTGGTAGGAAAGAAAATTATAATTTGAACCTGATACAGATATGGTTATTTGTTATCAATTTAGGAACCACAAGGAACCACAATTCTATCAAGGTGGTTCTTTTGGCATGGCAGGCTTTGTCTATCAACTGAGACCTTGATAATAGCCAAAGATGGAATTAAAGATATTCTGCCTCCAGACGCGAACAAGTATTTGATATATGATGTTAGTGATGGGAAAGTATAGAGTTTACTCATTCTCTTATAATTTTGTTTATTATTATTATGACTTCTAATTTCACTATATAATTTTCTTGCTGCCTCGGGTGATGCTTCTGCAATAAATGGGGGCGAATTAAACAATTTTACTTGTAACTGATTTTTATACGATTCCTTTGAAGGTCAATCGAGCTTTGCTCATACAGATTCAAAGTATTATTCTCAATGGTATCACGGAGCAAGTCGTGGAAACTTGGTGACAATGTCTATAAACAATTGATCTTTGCATTGTAATTGTATTCATTAGTATTAGCATTTACAATACTACTAATATTTTTAAAACATTTACTTTCAATACAAATACTATCAATAATGAAAGGTTTCGTCATTGTAATCGTATCATACAACTAATGATATTAACGTTTTCGAATACTATTTTATAGAGTCGTCGTGCAACGCACGGGCTCATAAATCTAGTTATCATATATAATATATAAAATGAAAAAGAAGTGTGATGCTAATATTTATTCTGTCGACTTAATTATAACAATATAAATTACGTGAAGCAGTAAATATTTGATTGTTATAGAATGGAGAATGATTTGGTAAGTTTTCTAACTTTCTGGATCGAAATATTATCTGAAATTACGATTCTTAATTGAAGATAACTAATCGACATAATATTAATTTAATATTGTAATACTAATTTGTTTTAAGGATAATTTAGTCTTTGAATTATGATTGTTAAATGTGATTAGTAATAAAAATTCGGGTTTTGAATTAATGGTTAGATGAGGATTATTAGTTTTAATCTAATGGCTAGGGTTTGTTTTCAAGAGTTAAAATGAAAAATTTAATCTTTTGGCTCCTCTTTTAATAAGTAGGGATATATATATATATATATATATATATATATATATATATATATATATATATATATATATATATATATATATATATATATATATATATATATATATATATATTATACAAAAAAGCAGAAAAAAATAAAAAACATATACTATACATATAAACCGTATATTTTTTTATTTTATTTTTGAAAGGCAAATTATATATATATATATATATATATATATATATATATATATATATATAGAGAGAAAAGAATGTACACAGAGAGTGAGGTAGCCGAAGTAGCTACCCACATTGGACACTGAAGTTACAAAAACAAGAAACCCGAGGAATAACTACACGATACTAAACCCATTACATTTCACCCCGGATCAAAACTAGCTCCAAGTGCACATGACGATGTCGGACTAGTAAGCCAATGATGCCAAGACATAGAGGAGTTTCTCGAACGGTTTTTAATCCACTCAAATGATTTCACTTGTATCTCACTTATGATCTTCGATGTAGCCCATCCGTCCTTTTTAAAAACCTTTAGATTTCTACTTTTCCAAATCAAATAACACGTAACCCACACAATTGCTTGCCAAACTTTCTTTTTTCTCGAATTCTTTGTTGCTATGCACGAACCTTTAATCATCTCCTCTAGCGTGGAACTCAAGGGGAGGGGAAGATTCCACCATTTAAGGATGCCGGACCAAATTTCTTTGGCGGATTTGCATGAATAAATGGCGTGATCAACCGACTCGACCACATCATTACATATTGGGCATAATAACGTGTCCAAGTCGATCCCCCTCCGGTCGAGTTCTTCTTTTGTTGCTATTCTTTTTCTTAAGACCCTCCAGATGAAGATACCAATCTTTAACGGAATGAGATTATTTCTGATTGTAGCCGATGGATTGGATTCCCTTGTGATTAACTTGTCGTCTATCGTTTTAGCCATCGATTTTGTGACAAATAAACCACTTCTATCACCCGAGAATTTCCACTTGCTTGCTCCAAAACCTGAGAACGAGGCACTTTTAATGGTGTTTATCATGTTAGTAAGTTCCCCGTGTAACCTTCCTGTAAAAACGCATGTCCAGTCCCTCGTAAAACTCCATTCGTTGTTGCAAAGTGATACTCTGCTGCTGACTTCAGTCGCGGGTTGTGCTTCCAAACGAAACAGGCGCTGAAATGACTCCTTGAACGGTACAGGAGATGCCCATCGATCGAGCCAAAAACTTATATCTCTGCCGTCACCTATCTCTCTTGCGAATAGTGTTTTGACATCAATATCAATCTTACGCAAATCTTCTCCAATTTTGATGATGTTCCTCCACGCGGTGTTCTTCGAGGAGATTGATGATGCAAGAAGGAGCGCGGAACAACGAGAAGAAATAAAGAGGGAGACTAGTAAGGACCGCCTTCAGAAGTGTCAACCTACCACCGAATGACATCGTCCTTGCTTTCCAATCCGACAAACGCTTACTAAATTTCTCGATAACGGGGTTCCACATTTCTTTCTTATTTAGCTTTTCACCGATCGGCATGCCAAGATAAGTGAAAGGAAAGGATCCCGGATTGCACCCCAATTTTTGAGCCATATGATCAACCTCGACCCGAGCTACCCCGATGCCATATAAGTGACTTTTTCGAAGATTTATTTTAAGTCCCGACACTTTCTCATAGCATTCAAGGGTTTTATGGACATTAATAATATTTCTTTTACTCCAATCCCCGAAAAATATTGTATCGTCCGCAAATTGAAGGTGTGAAATATTGATTTTGTCTTGGCCGATTTCAACACCCCTTATAATCTTCTTGTTGACCGCAATATTGGCAAGGATGTTAAGCCCTTCGCTAGCTATAATAAAGAGGTAAGGTGAAAGTGGATCCCCTTGACGAATCCCCCTTTTAAGTCGAAACTCCTCTGTAGGTGAACCATTAACGAGGACCGAGATGGATGCGGATTTAAAGCAAGAGTCAATCCATTTTAACCACTTAGCTCCAAACCCCATTTTTTTCATGACATCAAAAAGGAAGTTCCAACGTACGCTATCAAACGCTTTCTCGAAGTCCGCTTTGAATATGAAGCATTTTGATTTATTATACTTGACATCCCCCACCAACTCGTTAGCTATCAAGATACTATCGAGGATCGATCTTCCTCGAATAAAAGCACTTTGCTCCTTACCTATAAGTTTGTCAATCACGATTCGGATCCTATTAGCAAGCAATTTTGACACAATTTTATAATAGCTCCCAATGAGGCTTATGGGCCTAAAGTCACGCAAGTTGATTGGGCCGTTTATCTTTGGAATAAGAGCTATGAACGAAGCATTACAACCAACTGTGATATCACCACTACTCCAAAACCATTGAATCGCTTTCAACAAATCCTCCTTAATTACATCCCAAAATTTATGATAAAAGTAAAAATTAAACCCGTCGGGACCCGGTGCTTTCGACACACCACACTCTTTAACGGCTAACCACACTTCCTCTTCACTAAAAGGAAGTTCCAAGGCTGTTGCATCGTCATGAGAAATAACCGGAGTGTTAAATCCTTGAAAGTCTAGGTTGTGCTCGTTTGTATCTTCATAAAATGTCTTGAAGTATCTGAAGACTTCATCCTTTATCTCGTCCGGATTTTCTTGCCACACACCGTTAATATGTAACCCTCGAATATTGTTTTTGTTATTTTTTCTTTTGATGATCGAGTGGAAGTATTTCGAGTTTTCATCACCGTCGACCGCCCATTTGGTACGAGCCTTCTGTCTCAACATATTACGTTTCACACGATCCTTCTCAACCCAATTATTTCTATTACTTAACCATTCTTCTCTTTCATTATCAGTGAGTGTCCTCTTTTCTGCCTCAACATCCCAAAAGTTACACAACTCGTTTAGTCGTTTTAGTTCAGAATCAAGCTTACCATAGGTGGTGTTGCTCCAGGCCTTGAGTTGTTGTCTGACGTTTTTTAGTTTGTACCTAAAGGCAGTGTCAGGACGACATGGGGGTATTGGTAAATTCCAGGCGTCAAGAATGATTTGGTCTGCCCCATCTGCATCGATCCATTCATCAAATACTCGTGTGGGCTTGGGCCCAAAATCAGCCTGTCCGTTCTTTAATAACAGTGGAGTGTGATCAGACAAATTCCTGTCTAAGGCCTGAACATATAGATCGTTCCATAAAAGAGCAAAGTTATTAGAAACAAGAAAGCGGTCTAGCTTACTAAAACGTAATCCATCATCACTGATTCTTGTAAATTTACGCCCTGATAGAGGAACCTCAATCAAACCATTGTTGTTAATGAATTTGTTGAATTTCGCAGCACGACTAGGAATAAACCGTGTGTTTTCTCTTTCATTTATGTTTCTGACTTCGTTAAAATCACCACAAAAGACCCACGCGGCATTATCATAAGAAAGCAATTCATTTAGACTCTCCCAAAATTTCTCCTTTTTTGTGTCACTGTGAGGTCCATAAACATTCACAACCACGATTCCAGTATCATAGTTTGAGAGCATACCTTTTATCGCCATATAGAATTCGCCTTCAATTGCACAATCCACCTTGAAAACATTGTCATCCCACATCAATAAAAGACCCCCTGATCTTCCTGTGCATTCTTTGAACGCATATTTAACATGTTGTGACCCCCGGACGTTTTCGATCCAACAATCATTGAACATCCTTCGCTTGGTTTCTTGAATTGCAGCTACAATCGATTTTGAATCTCGAATTAGATGTTTGAACCATCCCTGTTTACCATCTTGATTGAACCCACGTATGTTGACTGAAAGAATCTTCATTGAAAACCTAAAAGAACACGAAACGAATCCCCATTAGAAGACTTATGCATCTTCTGATGTATTGAATCCAAGGATTTTTGCAAAATCCCTCAGATTGACACTATCTCCTGAGTCACATGAATTGTCATTCGCGTTGTGATTTAATGTTTTCGCGTTTGAGTGGAGGATTTCTTCAATCATTGGTGATCTGGGTCTTTTAGATCCAATCCCATCTTTGGTCATCGAACTCCTCCTTTCCCTAGCCACCCATTTTGCATAGTTGATGCGAGAGGATTTATGTCATTTACGAACTTTATTCCAGGATGAACTCTTCTTATTATCTCCATCGGTCATGTTTGATGTGGATAATGTGATGCGTGTACGGTTTTGGTTTTGTGTTTCACCAACAATAGAGGTTTTGAAACCGTTCACAAGGTCTGTGATTTGGTTTGGGCTCCCAATAATCTCCTTATTCCATAAATTAGGTGTAGGCCCAATATGTTGGGGCCCAAACAGCTTAAGCCCATTGGAAATGCCCACCAGGAAAGTATCGATACCTGAATTGCCTTGATAATCAGACGTGGGCCTATTAAGCTCCGGCCCAATCGAAGAGGTTTCCTCGTTTGATTGAAAAGTTAATGGATTGGGGTCCACCAATTTAATATTCACATCATGCGTATCTTGGATATATGTGCTCGAGGTACCGGTTACATTAATGCCATCTTGATCAGGGTTCTTGGAATTTGAAGCGTTTTTTGGGCTCTGGGAAAAGGACCTTTCGGTTTCCATTCTCTTTGAGTGAGGCATGTTTTCCGGTGACTTCTCCGTACCAATCTCCGATGGAGTATCCAGTTGATCTTCGTCGTCGGAGGAAATTGGTTCATCCTCATCCATATTATCCGACCCAATTGATTTAATTGACTTGTTATCGTCTTCCTCAGACCTAATCTCATCAAGTTCCAATTGAACAATACTATGGGTATCTTCGAAAGCATGCACAAAAAAAATCAATTTCACCATGATGAATTAAAACTGAGTCATTTATAGGCTCCGGTTGATCAACGTTGAGTAGGATTTTGCCAGCTATTAAGTTTTGTGAACCGTCGAAGTGACAGTTTTCAAGTTCCATAACTGTTCCCCATAAGCTTGCAATATCCGAAAAAGTTTTCTCATTCCAAATTGGAATGGGGACGCCGTATATTTCGATCCACGTCAGTCTACCAGGGTACGAATAGGAGTTATCCCATCTCTTCAGATCTTGAATCCACCTCCTAATGCCATGATGTTCGTTCGTCAAGATATTGTTACATGCCAGGTCGTTATCAAAGATTAAAATAACCTTAAGACCTCCAATATACTTGATATTAACATCCCCCAGACCTTCGACTTCACAAAGACGTTTAACCTGTTGTAGAATGCTAGGATTGACGGCCTCACCAACCAGTGAATAAGCAAGAAGATTGCTATTATCCCCATTGTTTTCGATTGTGAATGAATGGTATAATTTATCACATGCCTCTTTTTTATCATTCTTCTTAACATTTTCCTCCTTCGCACTGTAATTAGTGTGTTTAGGTTTGGTTCCATTATCGTTGTTGTTATGTTTGTTGTGTTGGAGATTTACCCTTTCAGGGTAGGCTTCGGTAGGTGTGGGATTAGTATCAGATTTAGGGTTATGGTTTTGTTGTATATTTGTTTTGGGTATTTCCTTCCAGATTTTAGGGTTTTGGTTGTTCACTTTGGATACATTCATTCTCCAGATTACCTCATCTTTCCTCACACTCTGGTTGAATCTGCATTAGTTGTTGTTGGTGTCGGTTCGAATGCCTGCTGTTTTCTCCTTCCTTTCTCTGGCCTTGTAAGCCCTTAAACCCCAACCAAGTATCTGCATTCTGTTGAGTTGATTAAGCAAAGAATCAGCATTCTTTACCCCTTCGTATCGAACAAAGCCAAACCGATGACCATTTTGGAGTCGTTTTCTGGCAATGTACACATATTTTACTAACCCCCATTTGCTGAAAGCTTTCCATAATTCTGAAACTCCCCACGTTTCTGGGAAATTGTAGAACATGAAGGATGTAAGCGATGGTTGATTGACACTCGTCGGACGATCCCTATAGAAGTTCCCTCTTCTTGCTCCTCGTTGTTTCTCCCATCCATTCCTGTTGACGTCTTCTCCCCTCGAAGTGTATTCGAACGTTTGTTTGTTTCCCCATGTGTTTCTCTCTCTAATGTTTTCTCTCTCACCCATTTAAATTTACTCCAATCACATACAATACAAATGTTTATTAATTTCCATATAAACCGTATATATATACATATACTAAACAAAAATAAAAAACTTAACACAAAATTCCAAAATAATACAATAAAAAGCAGAAAACAAAATTATACCTCCTTCGACAATATTTTTTTTGTGTTTTCTTACTCTACGATCTTGGTTTTCGTCCGGCACCGTTTCTTCTTGATAAATCGGAGTCATCAGGGTTTGAAATTTACGATTTTGTTGAGCTTCGTTGAGCATACGTTGTTGCTCCAAGAACATTTGATGTTGTTGTTCAGGTGTTAACACTCGAATTTGAGGCGTGATCAATGGAATTTGTTGATAATTATTTAGGTTTGATGAACCACCACCCAAATAACTACCGTAAATCGACCAATTGTGTGGTTTATTGGGTCTTTGATTTGGATTTGCCATAATTTTTTTTGTATAAAAATGGAGGATGAATGAGAAATGATGAAGATGAAGATGAAGATGAATATGGGTGTGAATATATATTTATAAAATATATAATGATATTCGGAATAAAAAAAAATATCAAACGGATATATATCCGTTGATATGGTCAAACCACTCAGAAACCGACACGCGTCCCTGACGAATCTCTCACCTTCCGTCAGTTTCTAAACTGACGCCCCTACGCGTCAAAATCTGACACCGCGTTAAAGGCGTCAGGGGTTTCAAAATTCGCCAACTCAGTTGACGCGGGTCCATGTGACGTTGCGTTAAAACTAGTCTAATAAACCATGTGGTATTTACTTTATAAAATATATATTGAAAGATATCATTACGCAAGGTTGCAAAATTCGCTATTCGTGGATTAATAGGTCGGGACTTTGAAAGGATTAATCGAAAATTCGGAGATTAATCGGGGATTAATAGGATAATCGGGGATTAATCGGATTGTACTATTTACATTAAAATATTAAATTTCAAAAATTATATATGAAAATATAGAATGAAACCATATGTATAAATATAATTGTGTATAAGTGTTCATTTTATTAAAAATCTTTAAAATTTTAGTTCAACTTCATGTTAAAATGTTGACCAATTTTGACTTTGACCGACTTTGATTACTAAATTTGATTTTGACCCATCAATCGACGTTGATCAATTAATTAAACGGATTTTTAAAAATCCAAACGGACTGCCGTTAAAAATGATTAATTGATGATTAAACGGGTTTTTTGCAACACGTCATTAGGTATTACACAATACGTAAATATTTTTCTATTTACTTTGAAAATGGGAGAATTTGACAACTTGTGTCCAATTTTGTCAATCAAACCGTTTGAGGTCTTGCTTTTATCATGCTACAAATAAACTTTATCGAAAGTCTCACCAATTTCTTTAGTTTTATTTTTATGATATAAACTCTATTATTTTACGAAAATATCAAATATATTACATATAAGGTTGTACTCCGTATTACAATATATATGTGAATTATTATATATGTAATAACTTATAGCTACAATATTGATCGATATATTGCTTCATAATATTGTAATATCCAAATCCAATATTACATTCACCTCTTATTTGAAAATTAAATACCAAATTGTGATTTAAAAAATTATTCACTTTTCCAAAAAATACAACATTTAATTTAAATTTATTTACTAAAAATTAACTATATACTATAAAAGCGAAGATATCACGACTTAATAACATATGATATGATATAATATTAATTTTTAAATTTATTTCAATAAAACAACGACTTTATTTTATAAGACATTCTTTTAACACATTTGAAGGGTATGTAGATATACTGATTTGTCGTTAAAAAAATGTAGATTTACTGATTTATGATCTAGTATGTTGTATAATAAATGAAATAAATGATAATAATAATAATAATAATAATAAAATCATAAAAGAACTTATGAGATAAATAGCATTTTTAAAATTTAAAAGTTAGAGAAATAAAAAAAAATACTACTCCACTTTGAAATTTTTAATTCTTTTAGGAATAAAAAATTTGACAAATTGCCAAATAGTCCTAGTGTTTTACCATTTTTGCTGTTTTAGTCACTACCATTAATTTACTGCATAAATAGTCACTCAATTAACGTTTTAGTCCCAAATTCATCCCTCATACTAACAACCATTAATTATCCGATAGTTCCTTGAGCCTTGAGCCATTCCTAAAGCCTTAGAGCCAGAGAAAGAATGCATAACTTTAAAGCATATGCTTACATGACATAATTGTGGATCCAAATCATTAAAGTAAAAGCATAACAATAAGATGACTTAATGTTGATTTATTTCAATTGGATCGGAGTTTCTTTGATTAAATTGCAACTCCATGTCCAAGGAACGGACTCGAGTTTTGGAATAAAAAATTTCTCATTCTAGGTTTTGCGTAAATTAACGACAATTTTAAACATAAGAGGAAATGGATTATATATATGTTAAACGCACATGCAGGGCATATGTATAAAACTTAATGAAAAATTAATGGTCGTTAGTATGAGGGGTGAATTTGGGACTAAAATGTCAACCGAGTGACTTTATGCAGTAAATTAATGACAGTGACTATAAGAGCAAAAATGGTAAAACACAAAGGACTATTTGGTCAATTTTGTCAAAAAAAAAAAAAAAATTTATGCTAATAATTCTATGTAAGATGCTCCACTCATTCTTATCAGTTATCACTCCACTCACTATCCAAAATCCAAATAACACACACCAAACATTTCATACTCAAAAAGTCATTATCCAATAATCAATCATGGAAGATTTAATCTCTCAATTCACAATTCTCTCCGATCAATCTCTCTATGACAAAAACTTCGATCCATCAACGATCGAACAACTAATGCGTCTCTTCGAGA
Organism: Rutidosis leptorrhynchoides; assembly: GCF_046630445.1. NCBI lineage: Eukaryota > Viridiplantae > Streptophyta > Magnoliopsida > Asterales > Asteraceae > Rutidosis > Rutidosis leptorrhynchoides. The sequence goes on along the minus strand of NC_092336.1, from coordinate 551,963,342 downwards.
TCGAAGCCTACAACTCATGGGCAGCAATGGAGCTCCAATTCGACAACGAAGTCACAGAAGCTGAGAATTCAATGAAAGAAGCCGAGGATTACCTCGATTCGGCTATGGAAGACGCGATGGAAGAATTCAGAAAATTCGAAGAGGAAATGGAACGCGAATCGAGTAAAGAGTTAAACGGATTGTTGTCGATCTCAGAAAGTGCGAGAAGGTTAGGTAAATCGATGGAGAAAGCTGCGAGTTATGCGTCGCATAAGTACGTTGAAGCTGCGTTGAATTCAGCTACTGCTTCGATGAGATCGGCTATGAAAACGGTTGCTTCCAAGGGAAAGAAAGTTCATCCGTCTTAATTAGGTAAATTTGATGGCATTTGTTGATGATTTGATGATAAAGATATATGAAATGTATTTTGTTGTTGTTGAACTTATTATGTAATGATGTATTGATTGATTAATAAATTTATGTAACTTTGTTTTCAATGCTTTACTTTTATCAAAAAAAAAAAAAAAAAAAAAAAAAAAAATTTGTTAGCGATTAACGACCGGTAGTAATCTGAACTTCCGAAGTCTGAACAAAGTATCCTTTCTTGTTCAATTTTAAAATTATAGATTAATTTGTAATGTAAATGCATTTGATGCGTTTAAACGATATAATCTGCTACTTAAACTGAATCCGGCACAAACTAATCTGCTACTTTAAAAGGTACCAGATCGATACTAAACAATTTATTTAAATTACAAATTAAATGCTTACTTAAGTAAATGCATTAAAACAATCTGCTACTAGAGTTTGTAGGCTCGTGGATGATTTATTCGTGCTGGTTTGTGGTTTGAAGACTGTTGAGGTCCCTTGTTTCTTGGGTTCGATCAGCTGGTTGCAACTGAGACTATTGGCTTCAGATTTCAGGTGGTTTTGTTGGGTTGCCTAGTTCTCAAATCGTTTTCGGGGTTCAGATGCTCTGTGAGGTGTTTCTTGGGTCTTTTCGGGTTCGAGGTTTTGAAGTGGTACAGGCAGGGTTCTATTCGTGAATTTTTATTTATCAGTTGTGCTGAGCGGTTGGTAGTGTTTATGGGGTGGCTGGTTGTGTTCATCATGTGGTGGCCCCTCAATCTTGGTTTGTTTCTTGTAAAATCATATTACATCGGGGTTTTCATGATTGTTGTTTGTGGGCTTCTAGTGTCGTAATTGTTGTTTTGTGTGCTCAGATTCCATGTTCTCGTGCCCTTATGTGACTATGTAATGTGTTATGGTTTGATTATCGAGAGATTCTTGATAGCTGGATCTTCCATTTGCCGTGTTTATTAAAAATCGTGTTTAGGCCAATTCGAGTGAGGTTTTAGGAATGTTGTTGTCGTGTCATGTTTAGACAGTGGCGGATCTAGGATTGGTAGTCAGTGGTGTCACCGGTTAAAACTTCAAAAAAATTTCTACTAGATGTCTTATTTCAGTGGTGTCACTAAAAAATATGTACACTATTCAGTGGTGTCACTAGTTAAAAACCCAAAAAAAATTCCACTACATCGCGTATTTCAGTGGTGTCCCGTGCAACCACTCAGGCTATAGTAGATCCGCCCGTGTGTTTAGAGAAGGTATCATTTATCGTGTTTGTTTAATATCATGTTTAGGCCAATTCGTGTGAGGATTTTAGATTGTTGTTATCGTGCCGTGTTTAGTTTTGTTTCCTATGAGTCGAGTCGGGATGAAATTCATTATACTTTCTAGCATCTTGCTAGTTTTATTAATAAAAAATAATATTTACTGTTGCCTTTCAAAAAAAAAAAAATTTAAACAATCTACTACGAATCAACATTGTTATGTAACTTAACAATCTGCTTATGTAATATTCTAAATGCATTGAAAATGTGTCCACTTCCACTCACATTTTGATTTGTTAATTAATCTGCTACTTATATACAGTCGCATTCGATGATGTAACTGTGGTAGCATGGCTCCGTAGTTCTTTATATTGATTTTGTATTTCAAATTTCATATCGAGAATACTGTTATCGAACCACATAGTATCGAAACTGTTTTTTTGTTGTTGCAAAACTATGAACCGATACTGATACTGATACCGATATCGAATATCATCGGTACACTGGTAACGGTACAGTTTTGATTTTTCGGTATTATTGCTCATCCCAATGTTTAAGCCGGTGGATCGTGGCATTATCATTTTGTTTCCATGTTGGAGAAGGTTTTTGGAGATGTCTAGAAGAGGGTAACCGATGTGGTAAGAGCACTGGGTGTCGTGATGATTAGTTTTCAGTGTCTTCCTGATAATTGGACGCTGACTGTACATACACTAAAAAACCGACATTAAGTAGAAATAAGGGAATTAGTTCACTGTCAGTTTTAAATGTCTTGAATAAAAAAATATATTATTTTTTCTTATTATTTAATTCTTTTAAAATATTAATAATTTTTTTAAAATAATTTTATGTTTACAAAAATACGTTCATTAATAAAATTAGCATTACATTTTTTTTAATTTAACTAATTTTTAACACTTTTATTCATTATTTAATTTTAACAAATATTAAAACCATAAAACCAATATGGGCCTAATTAACAAGCCCAATTTACGTGATCCATTTTTTAACCCTAAATATTGCAGGTGTCAACTTCTTGTGACCTTCAACCACCACAAATAGATATTGTAGAAAACCTAAATCAAAAATTGGAGGTAAAAAAGAATTTAATATAATCCAAGTAATAAGGTAAATAAGTTTGTTAACGGCTACAAACTCAAATTTCATACCCACTTCAACCATTGCATTCGAAGTCTTTCACGCGGCTTCGGAACAAGAGACGTTGAACTGACATCGGTCGGGTGTCGGTCGACCGTCCGTCACAACCGAAGCCGGTGCTGATGTCGGAACTAAAGGCAGACACAATATGCTCTAATGATCAGAATCGATAACGTTACATTTGTATTTTTGAGCGAATGGGTAATGCATCAATGAATAGCACTCCACTTGTCTTATTATTTGGGTTTGTTTAGGGCCATGTTTGGCATGAAACTTTTTAGAGCTTTTTAAACTTTTAGCTTTATGAAAACGTTAATATTATATATAAAAAAACTTCGTTTTGTTAAAAGAGCTTAAAGCTTTTAGACAGAAAAAAAACTAAAAATTAAAACCTAATAGAACTAGTATTTGGAAAAAGTTCCTAGCTTTATGTCTTTTTACTATTTATTTTAAAGTTTCAGCTACTCTGTGAGACATCTAAACACATATAAAAACTAACAGCTACTAGTTAGAAACTATCAGCTACTAGCTATGAGCAATCAGCTATAAGCTACCAGGTGGAAACCCGCACCAATCACATACGGTACATGGACGGTAAAAAACCCCTCCCCGTTACCCCCCCCCCCCCCACACACACACACACACACAACGCGATGTGAGAAAGGTGTCATGGGTGAAACTTCATGGCAGAGATGAAATTGTTGGTTAATATGTACCCAACGGGGGTCGAACTCCTGACCTCCCTAAAGGAGGCAGACCACCAATCGCTGGACCTCATCACAACTTCAAATTATATTATTATATCACAACACTTGATTTTTTACATTTATTATATTATTTAGTTATTACTAATATTTATTATATATATAAGAAAATATTAATATACATAATAATTGATATAACCATTAATGCTTTCATAAAATATTGACGGATGTATCTTGTTATACTCGACCTATTTGACACATTCACAAGACCCATTAGACCTGTTCTCTATTTGTTGAACTTAGGATTTGATACCTGTTTGATTTGTTCTTTTATATTTTGTATAAGACTCAATAGATTGAAGAAAAACTCATTGGACCTTTTTTAAAAGTTTTAGTTTACATTGTCAGTCCTAAATTTTTTCAAGACCTAATTGACCAAATAGTTTGACCCATTTGACCCAAATTTGAGATAATGAGTCTGAATTGCAAGAGAAAATATATATATATATATATATATATATATATATATATATATATATATATATATATATATATATATATATATATATATAACTAATTTTCAAACAAATTTTGAGTAGCCGTGTCACCCATGAGCTCAAACCTAATAATGTATATAAGTATTTAGTGGAGTAACTGGAACTTATAAAATAAAGAGTAAAATGACGAAAAGATAGAAGTTTTTTTTTTTCCTCAAAAGCTAGTTTTATTAACTTTTGAAAGGACTCGTCCTAATCCATCTGGACGAAGTCCATATCGATTACAAACGACTCACAATAGTTGATTACATCGCGAGGTACTTGACCTCTATATGATACATTTTACAAACATTGCATTCGTTTTTAAAAGACAAACTTGCTTTACATCGAAAATTGACGGCATGCATATCATTTCATAATATATCCAACTATAATTGACTTAGTAATAATCTTGATGAACTCGACGACTCGAATGCAACGTCTTCTGAAATATGTTATGAATGACTCCAAGTAATATCTTTAAAATGAGCAAATGCACAGCGAAAGATTTCTTTCGTACCTGAGAATAAACATGCTTTCAAGTGTCAACCAAAAGGTTGGTGAGTTCATTAGTTTAATATAAATAATCAATTTCCATCATTTTAATAGACCACAAGATTTTCATTTTTCATAAATATAATCTCATATCAGGCATTTCGCACGGCATAGAGATAAAAATCATTCATATGGATTGAACACCTGGTAACCGACGTTAACTTAATGCATAGAATATCCCCAAAATAGAACCTCTCGTCTGTATAATAATCTCGAAGTACTAAAGCATTCGTACCCCGAATGGGACTTGTCAAGGTCCACAGATCTATCTTTAGGATTCGCGTCAATCAGGGGCCATTTCCCTAAATTCTTAGGTTACCAGACTTGAAGGGCGATATTCGGTTTAATAATCCAACCATATAATGTAGTTTTTGATCACTTGTGTCTATTTCGTAAAACATTTATAAAAGCAGCGCATGTATTCTCAGTCCCAAAAATATATATTGCAAAAGCATTTAAAAAAGGAGCAAATGAAACTCACAATACTGTATTTTGTAGTAAAAATACATATGACGATATTGAACAATGCAGGGTTGGCCTCGGATTCACGAACCTATATCATTTGTATGTTTATTAATATATATATAATCGTAATTGAACAAATTCATATATTATAACTTATGTTATATATTATATATAGTTAATTTTATGTATACAAAAATGATTAGTGTTTAGATAGTTATAATAATATATATTCAGTTAGTTTTATATTAAAGGTACCTGACTTGTTATATATGAATATTCGTATAAAATTCGTTAATATGATTAATACGTACTTTTATGTAATATCAAATATATTTTTATATACATAATATTTATTTAGTAAAATAATATTAATAATGGTATATGAAGGTTGTATTTGATTATAATAATAATATTTAAAAAAATAACAATACTGATAATAATAATAATTATGGAAATTTTACTATTAATAATAGTTAGGATAATAGTGTTAATAGTAATAATAACGGTACTCATAATATTGATAATAATACTTATAATAATCTGATAATACTAATAATAATGATAATATTATTAATACATAATAATAATAATAATAATAATAATAATAATAATAATAATAATAATAATAATAATAATAATAATAATAATAATAATACTCATACTTATAGATTGATGTTAATGTTAATATTTATGAAAATAATAATAATAACATTAATAACACTTCTTATAATAATAATACTAGTAATAATAATAATAATAATAATAATAATAATCCTAATAAACATAACACATAATAATAATAATAATAATAATACTAAGTAATGATAACAGTTACAACAATATAATTAGCACTAGTAATAACAATAACAATCATCATAATATAATAATATTAATAATAAGAATAATAATAATAATAAAAAAAAACTACCTTAAAATGTTTTCCAAAAAGAAGACCACGCCCGGGCTCGAACCTGAGACCCCTCGCATACCCAACACACCACTAAACCACTCAAGCTACGCTGTCTTTTCTGATTAATATTATACCCCGTTTATATTTAAACTTGATTATATTTCTGTCTATTCCTTTCATCTTCTTCATTATCTCATTCGATCAGGGTGTACATCAATATCATAATAACCAATCACTAATTGTACTAGAGGATGTAAACGAACCAGAAACTATCTGTATATATTGATTTTGATTTGATCAGTCGAGAAAAAGAAAAATATATATATATATATATATATAACTGAAACTCGCTGTAGCGTACCATAACTCAAATTTTGATTTCGATTTATAAACGGTTTCAAGAAAAATTTTCAATATGAAATAAGTTTATAATCCTCCCTAGAAACTTTCCTTATACTCAATTGAACTCAAAGCTTAAACAAAATTTCGAATTTCGCTAATAACAGGCAGTTTGACTTCAAAATTCTACCTTGTTATAACGAATTGAAATCGGATATTTTGTGGACAGTTTCATTGGAAGATTCCTAACAAAATGGTTTAAACACATTTTGAAATCATTTAAAGAATCGAGCTTTAGTGATTTGGACTCAAGAACAGAGAACGAACATTTCCTTTTTTTATATATATATATATTTTCTGTGCTTAATTCATGGAATGCAGTAAGTATTATATAAAGTATGAGTTGTTGAATCACTAAATATCTTTGATTTATCGAATTTGGATGCTAGTAATCGTGATATCGATTGATAACAAAATCTGACAGAATTATTAATCAGAATAAATAAAAAATATAATCCGATATCTAATCTCAACTAACTTGTACGAATTTGATTCTGTTATCACATAATGTTAGACCAAAAACAAATTTATAAAAGGTTGATGTGAACGTAAAGCAAATTTTGTACCGGTTTTTGTAAAGTTCTTCAATTAACAAGTATAATAATAATACTTTTTAATAATAATAATAATAATAATAATAATATTAATAATAATAATGTTTATAATAATATTAACACTTAAAATAATACTGAACATAATACTAAAAATGATGGTATCCAGTAAATGATAAGAATTAATGATAAAAAAATTATAACACTATATTAGTTATCATAATTATTTATATTACTGATTATAATAATGTTATTAATAATAAATAATAATGGCACTTGTAAACATAAAATTTATATTAATTATATTGTTACTGATAATATTAATAGATTGTATTTACTTCAAATAATAATATCTATAATGATAATAACGATAATAATAATAATAATAATTTAACGAATCAATTGTATCAAAATTTCTTATATATATATTTATATATAATACACTGATATTTATATAAATATTTATTCTAGTACTAGTAATGAAATTAGTAATAATAATACTATTAATAATCCTAACAATAATTATATTATAATTTTACTAATAACAATGATACTATTAATAATACAATAATATTAATGTTAACATTTATCTTTAATTACAATGAAAGCAGTAATAGTACTAGTAACTATTTTTGTAATTTCTTTTACTATTTATTAATTATTACATAATATATTGATTCTTTATTATTTATTAATTCTATATTTATATTATAATATTTATAGTATTACTTATGTATAGAATTTATATATATATATATATTTATTTTAATAACAACCTAATAATTTTTTTACATTTTTAATTCCAATGATTAAAGTGTAGTTCATTAATTGAAAATATTACACCTTTGTTTATATATATATATATATATATATATATATATATATATATACACACACACACACACACATACATACATACATACATACATACATATTTACTTACACACACTTGTTTGTGAATCATCGGGCATAGTCAAAGGTTAAATGATTTTATGTAAACTGTTCCAAAAACTTTGAGACTCAACTTAACAGACTTTGCTTATCGTGTCAGAAACATATAAAGATTAAGTTTAAATTTGGTCGGAAATTCTCGGGTCGTCACAGTACCTACCCGTTAAAGAAATTTCGTCCTGAAATTTGAGTGAGGTGGTCATGGCTGACAATAGAAATGTTTTCATGACGATTATGAGTTGATAAAATAAAATTTTATCACCATTGAATAATATAGGTAAGATAATCTGATTATTCGAAAAGTACGAATGAAGCTATCATAAAAGAGTGAAATGAGTAAATGAATGTTCGACTTAAACGGTGACGTAGTCACGATTGATTTCCGGAATTTAAGGGATTTTAGAAGAAAATCTTGGAAATCTTATAAGATATGATTTCTTCGGAATTTAAGGAAATTAGGATCTTCTTTGGTTAAATGCGATAATCTGTTTCGATTGTTCTGTCGGATATTTCACTATAAATCCACCCTCTTCGTTTCCGTATTCCCACAGCTCACACCTTCCATTCTTTCTCCCTTAATTCATATCTTAAAACATTCGTCAATATGCTCCATCCAGTTCTGATTCTTGATATACTCCTAACTTTCGTATCTGTCATTCTTCTCTTTCATCTGCCACCATAGGAATCTATTAACTTCTACTATTACCTTGGGGTTATAGTGTTTTTCATTCTCCCGTGTCTTTATATTGCTATACGCATGGATATACACGGTTTGTAATTTCGGTGTTGTCATTGGGCTTCATATTTTCCCTTACATCTCGGAGCTCTTTGCCTTTTTATTATTCCCCCGACTTCTAGTAAAGCGAGTAATGGTCCAGAATTCGTAAGTATGGAATTTCAGATAAACATCATGTTCTAAATAAGAAAGAATGTATTAGCACAATTTGATTTGTCAAATTATCAGAATCACTGAGAATAGAACTATCAAGAATATATTTTCTTGATATGTTCAAAAGTTAAGCAGAATGAAAGAGTTATGTAACATGGTACATGATGACGTTATGATCTGTGAATCATCACGTTTCATTTAGAAACTCAGCATGACTTACTGTAATATAATCACGTTGATCAAGTGTCATTATATTATACTAACTCATGCATCAGTTCCCAACACTACTTCAAAACATTCATATTTTAAATTCGAAGGTTTCAGAATTTAGAAACTAAAATAGTTTCGTTTATGATATTATACAGATAACACGAAGAAATAAATAATTTCGGACGAGAATATTTATGAAAATATCCTCAGAAATATCGAAGATATTTATGATGATATTTTGGAATTTCTAAGTTCGATGGTTGATGAAGAAAGATTTTCCGCAAGATTTTAACATGACTTCGGAGCAAGATATTCTCTAAAGATTTCAACGGATCCAGAATTACCTTGATTCTTTGAATATATGTAACGACCCAACCCGTTAACCAACCAAAACTGCAAGATAAAAAAAATTTCGAAGCAGGCCTGCCCAGGCTGGGTGCGCGGCGCGCACCCCTACCTGTGCGCGGCGCGCACAGGGCCTGGCAGCCCGCTGTCCAAATTGTTCCGTTTTCGTAAAAAGATCTAACACTTCCCGTCATTTTTAGACGAAATGCTTTTCACATCATATTAGTATAAGTAAAACAAGCACGAATCAAAGATAAAACGAGTTTTACATTGCGGGGCCCATATATGCCCAAAATACCATTAAGAACGAAATACGAGTTTCGACCACAAAAAGTTTAATTGTCAAACGTAAGTAGAGCATGGTGTTTGGGGTTAAACTACCCAAATCTTGGTCGAACTTCCAAAAAGCTAAAACCCCCGAGAGCCACTAATCCAAGCGAATACCTTTGCCCTTATCCAAGCCGGATCCTAAAAAGGTAAACAACGAGAGGGTAAGCTAACGCTTAGTGAATGCAATAATTATACACATACATATATAACCTACTTACTTGCAATCACATACTCAATTACCTCATACACGCTAGCAATTCAAATGACATACCAACGCAAGGTATAACGCTAAATCACCAAGATCACAAGCTAGCACAAACAAATAGCATATATAACTCGAATAATATAAAGTGCCACGCTACAAACACATAACCATGGTTAACCAATAGTACAAAGGAATGGTACTTCGAATTTCCCATCGGTGTTCCCAACAACCGTTAGCGTACAACGAATTATAACACTAACCCCGGAGTGGTATCGATCGCCCGAACTTTAAACCCACCCGTCACGCAAAATGTGGTATCGATCGCCCAAACTTAAAACCCACACTTTACGCCCACACATAATGATATGGTATCGATCGCCCGAACTTAAAGCCCATATCATATATTAACCCGATGTGGTATCGATCGCCCGAACTTAAAACCCACATCGAATCTCGCACAAGTAAATACATTATATACACACATGTATAATCATTCCACTCACCTTGTCGACTTGGCGAGATTTCCCACAATAACTTGTAACCTTCAAAGCGAGTCACCTAACATAATTAATTCTCAATTAATTCACATAATAAGTTGGACTTTCCACCAACTAGCCTCACTAGTGCATTTATGACCCATTTGCACTAGATTCACACATTAAAGGTCAAGACTCCCAACTAATCACTAAAAGCTAGTGATTAAGGTTCTAAGACTTCCATCAACACATAACTAGGGTGTTTTCATACTCAATTTAACCCGCTAGGTCAAACCCACCCATTTGACCCATTTCAAGTCAACCATAAACCCTAGAACCCATTTTTACTAACAACACAAGTGAGCTAGTGAATAACTAACCATTTTAGACTCAATAACACCAATTATTACTTTGAAACCCTAGGTTAGTCATTCTTGAGTCCTCTTGACTCAATCTTACCCAAAACCTCCAAAATCACCAACAATAGGTTTTATGTTCATCACTAACCCAAGTTCTAACCCTTACACAAATTAAATTAAGGAAATCAAAATTAGAACTTACCACCACAACCAAAACGTAGCTATTGAGGAGATGAACAACTTTATAACTCTAGCTAAGACCCGAAACTAGCTCCTTCTTCCTTTACTTGAGCTTTGTCTCACTCAAATTTGGGTTTCTCTCACTGGAATTAAAGTAGAAAGAAAATGGTGGTTGAAAGTGGAGTTATGACTCCCAACCCACTGATCTGGTGGCCTTAACTCGTCTCCTAAGTGAAATTACCACAATGCCCTTCCAAAATATCTAATTAAAAGGCAGAACCCGGCTACAGTAGGAGTGCGTCGCGCGCACCCCTAAGTGTGCGCTGAGCGCACTTAGGCCTGATCAGAATCCGTCTTCTGTTTAATTCCAGAATTATTCCCACGCTTTATGTACTATATTTACACTTATATACAATAGATATTAGGGTGTTACAACTCTCCCCCACTTGAATCAGAGCGCGTCCTCGCGATCCAAGCCGCATGACAAGCAGGAAGATACACCAACACAAATTCTTCGAGTTCCCATGTAAACTCGGAACCTTTACTACGACGCCATTGGACCTTAAAGGTCTTCACCTCTTTATTACGCAACATTTTCACCTTTTCATCAAGTATAGCAATCGGCTCTTCAACATACTCTAGCTTGTTGTTTAGCTCAATCTCATCTAATGGCATCCATGACGAATCATCCGCAAGACACTTACGGAGATGGGAAACATGGAATGTATTATGGATCCCCGCAAGCTCTTCGGGCAATTCCAAATGATACGCAACTTCGCCAACATGAGCTAAGATCTTAAATGGTCCAATAAACCGAGGAGCAAACTTTCCCCATTTTCGAAATCGAATAATACCCTTCCACGGGGAAACCTTGAGCATCACCATGTCACCTTCTTGAAACTCGATCGGTCGCCTACGTTTATCGACATAAGACTTTTGTCTATCTTGCGCCGCTTTTAAACGAGCCCGAATCATTTCGATTTTACTATTCGTCTCCAATACCAAGTCGGTGCTCCCGACTTCCTTTTGACCCACTTCGCCCCAACAAATCGGGGTTCGACACCTTCTACCATACAACATCTCATATGGTGGCATTCCAATACTAGAGTGAAAACTATTATTGTACGAGAATTCCACCAAAGGCAAATGTTCATCCCAACTTCCACCGAAATCAATAATACACGCTCGTAACATATCCTCCAATGTTTGATTCGTACGTTCGGTTTGACCGTCCATTTGAGGATGGTACGCCGTACTCATATTCACCCTCGTACCCATATCTTCATGAAACTTCTTCCAAAATCGAGAAGTAAAACGTGTGTCCCGATCCGAAACGATACACGCGGGAACGCCGTGTCTCGATATCACCTCCTTAATGAACATTTTCGCAAGTGCCTCCGACGTAATTGCTTCTTTAATAGGAAGAAACAATGCACTTTTCATCAATCTATCAACAATCACCCAAATAGTATCAAATTGGGTTCTTGCTGTTTTTGGCAACTTGGTAATAAAATCCATGGTAATATGTTCCCACTTCCACATCGGGATTTCTAGCGGTTGCAACTTACCATACGGCTTTTGGTGTTCAGCTTTAACTTGCAAACACGTGACGCATTGCTCAACATACTTAACAACGTCACATTTCATGCCCGGCCACCAATAATCTTTCCTCAAATCAAGATACATTTTCGTCGCGCCCGGATAAATGGAATACTTTGACTTATGTGCTTCATCAAGTAGCACCCGCCGGTAATCACCCATCTTAGGCACCCACACTCTTCCTTGAAAAGACAACAAACCACGCGAACCTATAGTAATGAATTCCGATTGCCCCACAATACGTTCCGCATGCTTGTTGTGAACGTAAGCCTCTATTTGAATCACACCAAGCTTTTCAAGAAAATCGTTAGTAATAATCATACGTAACAATCCCAATCGTAACGCCGGGTGGTGACTCTTTCTGCTTAACGCATCCGCGACCACATTCGCCTTGCCCGGATGATAAAGTATCTCACAATCATAATCCTTCGCCACATCCATCCATCCATCTACGTTGACGATAATTCAAATCCCGTTGATCAAAAAGATGTTTCAAACTCTTGTGATCCGAATAAATCGTACACTTGACACCATACAAGTAATGGCGCCAAATTTTCAAAGCATGGACTACCGCCGCTAATTCAAGATCATGAGTCGGGTATCTCTTTTCATGTTCCTTTAATTGGCGAGAGGCGTAAGCGATAACTTTACCTCATTGCATTAGAACACACCCGAGCCCATTCAAAGAAGCATCACAATAAACCGTCATATCATCTACACCTTTCGGCAATACTAAGACCGGAGCTTGACACAATTTCTCTTTCAACAATTGAAAAGCGATTTCTTGTTCGTTCTCCCAATTGAATCTCGTATTCTTCCTTGTCAACTTAGTTAATGGAGAAGCAATCTTTGAAAAGTCTTGGATAAACCGACGATAATAACCGGCCAATCCGAGAAAACTTCGGATTTCCGTAGGCGTAGTCGGTTGTCCCCAACTCTTCACCGCCTCTATCTTCCCCGGATCAACTTGAATACCATTCTCGTTCACAATATGGCCAAGGAATTGAACCTCCCTTAGCCAAAATTCACATTTTGAGAACTTAGCATACAACTTCTCCTTCCGCAACGTCTTCAACATACTATGCAAATGATGTTCATGTTCCTTCATACTCCTCGAATAGACAAGTATGTCGTCGATGAACACAATTACCGACTTGTCCAACATAGGTTGGCACACTCAGTTCATAAGATCCATGAATGCCGCCGGCGCATTCGTAAGACCAAAAGGCATCACCACAAACTCAAAATGCCCGTAACGCGTTTGAAAAGACGTTTTCTCAATATCTTCCTCACGGACCCTCATTTGATGATAGCCGGACCGTAGGTCAATTTTAGAGAAATATGTCGCACCTTGGAGTTGGTCAAACAAATCGTCAATCCTAGGCAATGGATAACGATTCTTGATCGTCACTTTATTCAACTCCCGATAATCAATGCACATACGCATACTACCATCTTTCTTCTTCACGAACAAGACCGGAGCGCCCCAAGGCGAAGCACTCGGTCGAATAAAACTCTTCTCAAGTAACTCTTGGGTTTGATATAACAATTCTTGCATTTCCGTCGGCGCTAAACGATAAGGAGTTTTTAGCAATGGGAGTAGCTCCCGGAACCAACTCAATGCGAAATTCAACTTGTCTTTCCGCCGGAACACCCGGTAACTCATCCGGAAAAACGTATTCGAATTCACTAACCTCCGAAATCTCGCGAATGGGTGGTGGCTCATCACGAGTATCAACAACATGGGCAAGAAAAGCCATGCCACCACTAAAAAGGAAACGACGTGCCCGTGCAAAAGTGTATATCGGCACAAGTCTTCTACGCTTATCGCCATGAATAATTAACTCTCCCCCACTTGGGGTCTTCACACGAATAGACTTTTCATGGCATGCAATATCGGCTCTATTACGATCGAGCCAATCCATACCAACAACAATATCGAAATCACCCAAAGTCATCGGGATGAGGTCAATTTTAAAGTTTTCGGCACCAAACACAACATTACAATTTTTACACACATCAACCACTAGCACCGTCTTGCCATCCGCTATTTCGACTTCTACCGGACGACTTAACTTAGCTAACAGTTTATTAAGTTTAGGCACAAATTTTGGGGACACAAACGACAAATTTGCACCACTATCAAATAGAATCCTCGCCGGATTAGAGTTAACCATGAAAGTACCTGAGACGACTTCATTGGATCGCTTAGCTTCATCATTGGTCATCAAATAATTACGCCCCCTTGCCGACCCCGCCGCCTTCTCTATTCTCTTAACTTGATCATTTCAGATATCGGGGCACTCCGACTTCCGGTGCCCTTCTTTTTGACAATTAAAACACGTGATTGTATTAGTAGACGGTTTTGGGCAATCACGGGAGTAGTGACCCTTTTGCCCACAATTAAAACATGTGACCATGTGACCACTAGAAACACCCCTCTTCAAGCTACCGACACTTTCAGTTGCTCCCTTACTCTTCTTGTTCGAAAAACTAGAAGTTTCGAACTTTCTTTTACTTGGCGCATAACTAACCGGACTCGGAGCTTGCGCTTCAAACCCCTTCGCCACCGCCAAAAGCTTTGTAAAAGTCTCAACATGACCAATACTAATTTTACCCTTCAAATCATCTCTAAGGGTCGCATGAAAGTCTTCCATTAACAATTGAGCGTTACCCACATACCCGGGGCAAAAACGCGCTTTGGCGAGAAAGTTGGTTTTGAGAGTGTTTAGGTCCAAAGACCCTTGACGCATGTTCCTTAACTCGTTGCGCAATTTGGAAAGATCCGCTTGCGTACGATATTCGAGGAAAAACTCCTTCTTGAAATCCGCCCAAGACAACCCCACAAAGGCCGCATCACCCACCATATCAATTTTACCATCGAGCCAATCTTTAGCATGGCCCCTCAACAAACTAGTAGCAAGCCTAGTCTTTTTCTCGGGTGGGCACTCGGTCGTGCGAAAACAACCTTCAACATCGGAGATCCAAACCGCACTTTTCATGGGGTCGGGATCCCCGTGAAAGTGAGGAGGCTTAGTCTCCAAGAAGTTCTTATAGCTAAACTCCAACTCGCCCCCATTTTGAGGTCTAGGAAACTTCCTTTCAACTTCTTCTTTGACGGCATTGGTCATTCGTTCTTGAATCATATCGACAATTTGTTCCGAAACTGACTCTTCGAATATTTGTTTAACCCTTCGTGAGAAAACCGAAACATAGTTTTCTAAAGCGGTCTCAATCTTGGTAGTCATCTCATCTTCCTCCACATGAGAGGGACCACCATTGCCATTCGTATCTGTTCCGTTTCTCGTCTTCATTCTAAAGATTAAAAATGGATTAGACATCACCAACAATTTAATACACATATATACCTATGCATATGACCGCACACACACCACATCTAGCTCGATACTTGTCGCACATCCTTGCTTGACTTGACTTGCAACCGTAATAGTGGTCGCGACTCACTATTACGCTCACATGTCGTGCCATGCTCAAACGTATCACAACCATCTTGCTCGACGTTCAAAACAATAACACATGATTAGTATGTCATAACCGAAGCATAGTTAGTCCACCTATGCACCAAAGAACTAATCAAAACCCGCACCGGCCCGTAGTCCTATAAGTCCCGCACATAATTCAACAACACAAAAGTCTAAGTCTAGGCGCCTATCTCAAGTCACCTAAATCCCTTAGACCATGCAATGATACCACTTGTAACGACCCAACCCGTTAACCAACCAAAACTGCAAGATAAAAAAAATTTCGAAGCAGGCCTGCCCAGGCTGGGTGCGCGGCGCGCACCCCTACTTGTGCGCGGCGCGCACAGGGCCTGGCAGCCTACTGTCCAAATTGTTCCGTTTTCGTAAAAAGATCTAACACTTCCCGTCATTTTTAGACGAAATGCTTTTCACATCATATTAGTATAAGTAAAACAAGCACGAATCAAAGATAAAACGAGTTTTACATTGCGGGGCCCACATATGCCCAAAATACCATTAAGTACGAAATACGAGTTTCGACCACAAAAAGTTTAATTGCAAAACGTCACTAGAGCATGGTGTTTGAGGTTAAACTACCCAAATCTTGGTCGAACTTCCAAAAAACTAAAACCCCCGAGAGCCACTAATCCAAGCGAATACCTTTGCCCTTATCCAAGCTGGATCCTTAAAAGGTAAACAACGAGAGGGTAAGCTAACGCTTAGTGAATGCAATAATTATACACATACATATATAACCTACTTACTTGCAATCACATACTTAATTACCTCATACATGCTAGCAATTCAAATGACATACCAACGCAAGGTATAACGCTAAATCACCAAGATCACAAGCTAGCACAAACAAATAGCATATATAACTCGAAAAATATAAAGTGCCACGCTACAAACACATAACCATGGTTAACCAATAGTACAAAGGAATGGTACTTCGAATTTTCCATCGGTGTTCCCAACAACCGTTAGCGTACAACGAATTATAACACTAACCTCGGAGTGGTATCGATCGCCCGAACTTTAAACCCACCCGTCACGCAAAATGTGGTATCGATCGCCCGAACTTAAAACCCACACATAATGATATGTTATCGATCGCCCGAACTTAAAGCCCATATCATATATTAACCCGATGTGGTATCGATCGCCCGAACTTAAAACCCACATCGAATCTCGCACAAGTAAATACATTATATACACACATGTATAATCATTCCACTCACCTTGTCGACTTGGCGAGATTTCCCACAATAACTTGTAACCTTCAAAGCGAGTCACCTAACATAATTAATTCTCAATTAATTCACATAATAAGTTGGACTTTCCACCAACTAGCCTCACTAGTGCATTTATGACCCATTGCACTAGATTCACACATTAAAGGTCAAGACTCCCAACTAATCACTAAAATCTAGTGATTAAGGTTCTAAGACTTCCATCAACACATAACTAGGGTTTTTTCATACTCAATTTAACCCGCTAGGTCAAACCCACCCATTTGACCCATTTCAAGTCAACCATAAACCCTAGAACCCATTTTTAGTAACAACACAAGTGAGCTAGTGAATAACTAACCATTTTAGACTCAATAACACCAATTATTACTTTGAAACCCTAGGTTAGTCATTCTTGAGTCCTCTTGACTCAATCTTACCCAAAACCCCCAAAATCACCAACAATAGGTTTTATGTTCATCACTAACCCAAGTTCTAACCCTTACACAAATTAAATTAAGGAAATCAAAATTAGAACTTACCACCACAACCAAAACGTAGCTATTGAGGAGATGAACAACTTTATAACTCGAGCTAAGACCCGAAACTAGCTCCTTCTTCCTTTACTTGAGCTTTCTCTCACTCAAATTTGGGTTTCTCTCACTAGAATTAAAGTAGAAAGAAAATGGTGGTTGAAAGTGGAGTTATGACTCCCAACCCACTGATCTGGTGGCCTTAACTCGTCCCCTAAGTGAAATTACCACAATGCCCTTCCAAAATATGTAATTAAAAGGCAGAACCTGGCTACAGTAGGAGTGCGCCGCGCGCACCCCTAAGTGTGCGCTGAGCGCACTTAGGCCTGATCAGAATCCGTCTTCTGTTTAATTCCAGAATTATTCCCACGCTTTATGTACTATATTTACACTTATATACAACAGATATTAGGGTGTTACAACTCTCCCCCACTTGAATCGGAGCGCGTCCTCGCGATCCAAGCCGCATGACAAGCAGGAAGATACACCAAGACAAATTCTTCGGGTTCCCATGTAAACTCGGAACCTTTACTACGACGCCATTGGACCTTAAAGGTCCTAACCTCTTTATTACGCAACATTTTCACCTTTTCATCAAGTATAACAATCGGCTCTTCAACATACTCTAGCTTGTTGTTTAGCTCAATCTCATCTAATGGCATCCATGATGAATCATCCGCAAGACACTTACGGAGATGGGAAACATGGAATGTATTATAGATCCCCGCAAGCTCTTCGGGCAATTCCAAACGATACGCAACTTCGCCAACACGAGCTAAGATCTTAAATGGTCCAATAAACCGAGGAGCTAACTTTCCCCGTTTTCGAAATCGAATAATACCCTTCCAAGGCGAAACCTTAAGCATCACCATGTCACCTTCTTGAAACTCGATCGGTCGCCTACATTTATCGACATAAGACTTTTGTCTATCTTGCGCCGCTTTTAAATGAGCCCGAATCATTTCGATTTTACTATTCATCTCCAATACCAAGTCGGTGCTCCCGAATTCCTTTTGACCCACTTCGCCCCAACAAATCGGGGTCCTATACCTTCTACCATACAACATCTCAAATGGTGGCATTCCAATACTAGAGTGAAAACTATTATTGTACGAGAATTCCACCAAAGGCAAATGTTCATCCCAACTTCCACCGAAATCAATAATACACGCTCGTAACATATCCTCCAATGTTTGATTCATACGTTCGGTTTGACCGTCCGTTTGAGGATGGTACGCCGTACTCATATTCACCCTCGTACCCATATCTTCATGAAACTTCTTCCAAAATCAAAAAGTAAAACCCGTGTCCCGATCCGAAACGATAGACGCGGGAACGCCGTGTCTCGATATCACCTCCTTAATGAACATTTTCGCAAGTGCCTCCGACGTAATTGCTTCTTTAATAGGAAGAAACAATGCACTTTTCGTCAATCTATCAACAATCACCCAAATAGTATCAAATTGGGTTCTTGCCGTTTTTGGCAACTTGGTAATAAAATCCATGGTAATACTGATTGCTGATTCTCGGTATTGAGTACGGCAATTCTCGTTACAAGATGCGGATGAGTACATGATGAGACTTCAATAGATAAATATAGGGATTTGTCGGAGAGATTTAAACCATGGAGCAATGAGGTTGCTGGTACGTCTGCTGGTAATATGATGGAATATAAAAAATTTCCCCGGTAACAATAAAAGAGCACACATATATATCAAGGTTATAATAAGGTTGTTTCGAACGAAAAATCGAAGTTGACTTGTTGGAGCTGTGACAAAATTGGCTAATTTGGAAAGAGATTGCAAAGTTATTTTTTGGTAATAATAATGCTAAAGGAATTAGCACAGCTATGCGTTAAACGTTTATTCAGTTTTCGAGAGTTTTCAGGTGCATAACTATACGCATCAATCTTTTCTTTCTGTAGATGAAGTATGGTTGGTTCATCCTCTCGATTGAGGTGTTTCCAAAAATCATGAAAGGTTTGAATCTGATGATGTAGCGTGAGGGTACGAAATAGTATTATTTTTACTAGGAAATACTACAAAATATGACACAAGTTTTATTAATTTACGGATGGGATATACCTAAACCTTGCTACAACACTATAGGCAGTGTACCTAATCGTAGAGTAGTGTAGTTTTTAGTAAGTCCGGTTCGTTCCACAGGGAGCTAGTGATTACGTACTATATTTTTATAAAACTATATTTATATAAATATATATATATAAGTAGTAATATTATTATAAAAGGGGAGTTTTTACCGTTTAATGACCGGTTTGTCGATTTTATATTTTTAAGGGTAAAGATAAATGACAATAATTAAAGTGCGTAAAATAAATAAATGACGATAAATAAAATAACAATAAATAAAATTGCGATAGAATATGAAATAAAAGGATTATGCTTATTTAAACTTCCGTAATCATGATGTTTGACGTTTTGATTTTAATTAATTGTTACTCGGGTTAATTGTCCTTTGTCATGGTTTATTTGATACCTATCTGGTTTTTATCCATAATAGTCCATCGGTCATAAATATAAAGTGCGAGTGTCCTCGTCAAATTACCCTTATACCCGAAGTCAAATATTCCAACTAATTAAGGATTTAAACTGTGACGCAGTTATCACTTCTGTCAACAATTACACCAGTTATCACTGTATGTAATCTACCCCTGTTTTGATTAGATATGAATATTAATTTACCCACTTGATCAGTTTGAATAATCAATTACCCAACCCGAATAATTAATTAAATGATTATAATAGATTCCATATGAACGTCACTAAATAGGACAACCATAATCATTATTAATTATTAGGATAATTAATTTGAAGATAGGTTCGACAGACTCCAATGAGTTGTCACTCAATTAGACAATACCCCCCATCTATTAATAGTCAATAGTCCAATTTCCACAAGTGTCGGTCTTTTGCCCAAACCTTAATTATGGTACAAAGCCCAATTACCCAATTTTAGTAATTAGCCCAACATCATGATTACTTCGTTTTAAATAAGCATAATAATAACTTAGCTACGAGACATTAATATAAAAAGGTTGAACATAACTTACAATGATTAAAAATAGCGTAGCGTTACACGGACAGAATTTCGACTTACACACTCAAACGATCTCTATCATAAATCTTATTATTATCATAATTTAAAATTAAAATTAAGATTATTGTTATATCTTATTACATTAACATTATGATAGAGATTTTTAGATATTGATATTGATATTGATAATAGATTTTTAGGATAGAAAAAGGGATGCTTTTAAATTGATCGATAATCATCGCCTTTTATAGGCAAAATATGAAATTGAATTTTCATTTACGACCCCTGAACTATGCTAAATTAACAACTTTTTATTATTTAATATTATTCTTATTATGAATTATTTAAATATTATATTTTATTCTTGTGCATAGTTGACTCGTAATTTTTACACCGTTGCGTCGAGCGTTGAGAGTTGACTCATGTCCCGGTTCTGGATTTTCGAACGTCCTTGCGTACTATTTTATATCGTGTACTTTGCGTTTTGTAACTTGTACTCTTGTCATTTTTAGACGTTCTTCATCAATAATTTGAACCTTTTTAATTGTATCTTGTACTTTTAAGCTTTTTGGACCTTTTTGTCTTCAATTTGTCGAATCTGCCTTTTGTCTTCGCACTTATTTAATATAAACGAATATCACTTGAAAATGGAACAATTGCAACTAAAATCTTGTCTTTCTTGGGGGATAATGCTATGAAATATATGTTCCTTTTTAGCCTTATCAATATCCCCACACTTGAGCGTTGCTTGTCCTCAAGCAATATAGTCTTGAAATACTAGAATCACTTCTTTATTCTTCACACTTTGTACATCAGTGATTTTGATATGGCGGTATAAACAATGGTAGTAACGATATGGTTTACAGTCCCACATGACTATAAAAATTTAGATCCATTAAGGAAATTGGATCTTTATGAAAACATTTGATCTTTTGAAAATTCATTCTAGCTTTTACCCTAGATAAGTTTTCTGATTTGATCCATCATCGGTGTTGCAAAATATATTTGTGGATCAATATTTTGGCTAAAACTTTTAGGTTCGTGTAATCCACTGCTATCCCGGTATCGGAAAGCACACATCCAGTTTACTTGTTTCGTATATTACCTTTCGGTAAACTACCGTCCGGTTGTAAAGGAAAGCGATGAACAAGAAACTGTTAAGGCAATGTCCCGTGACATGCAGATGATTATGGTCTTATTAACGTGTCGGATGCTAGAACTATCCTTGGTAGGAGCGATAGTAAAGATCATCCTATAATTTTTCGGTCTGGCACAAGGTCCTGTCTCCGACCATGCTATGCAACCACCGTTCTTACGGTTGACACCCGATTTGGTTCAGGTGACCTAATGAATTCCAGGTGAATTTCTTAGGATTTTACGTTCAATGGTAATGAACGCATTGAAAATGGTTTTTCAGAAAACAAATCGGTTTGTATTTTTGATCAAAATATTTTCTCGTTCATGCTCGAGTTTAGATATCATCGAATTCCATGAGTTTGAATTCTCAATCTTTAAGGTCAATCTCTAGGATTGAGTATTATCAGTCTTAAAAGCTGATTTTTAATCTTTAAGGAGATTATCCTTTTCTGGGGATCTGATTCATTAGTCTTATCAAGCTAATTTGCACGGTGCCTCCCCATTGTACGAGATAAATCCTTCTCATGGTTAGGATAAATCTGACCACTTGGCGACCCTGTTTGATGCTGAGGTCCGTGGATTTCCTGCTGATTTTAGAGATGACTTTTCTAGATTTTTCGTCAACCTACAGCTGGTCTGGACGACAACTTCATGACCTAAATCAAGAAGCGCGTGTCTTTTTCGGAAGACTTTACTTCCTTTTAATGATGGAATTGATTCATCGTGTAGATCCATCTTTCTTTAAAATATATTACAGTAAACCGGGTAAAACTGATTAGTATCGTCCAAAGCAAAAGTACCTGCAATAATTCTTATACAAAAATGTGATAGATAGTTTTTAATTGAATAACTTGGTATATTCTCCCCACACTTAGCTTTTATTTATTCTTTTCTTTGCCTTTTTATTCTCTTCTATCCCATTTTAAATGAATTCAAGCGTTTTGGGTTGTTTCTCAATTTATGTCCTCGAGGTAACAATAATTTCGGCATTAACACCTAGTTTTATCGTTCATAAATATGTATAAACATGATTTTGAATTCATTTAGTTGAAATTTTTTTCAAATTTTCACAAAATTTGGCAATTAAAACAAGTGTAAACCCGAAAGAATTTATAACCCTTCCCCACACTTGAGATCATGCAATGCCCTCATTTGCATGAAATCAGACTCTAATTATAAATTCACGAGGGTGATTAGTGTAGAAAAGTGATTAAAAATACCGAGTTTGCAAACATGTTGTTGTCATATCACATTTGATATTTTGCGTCTTGTCGTCAAAATTAATAGCTTTTGTTGAACTTAATGCTAGTCTTTGAAAGTGCGCTGTTTTACCCTGTTTTGTACATAACATATATATATTTTTTTTTGCATACTTTAGATCAATAAAATTAAAAAAAATAATGATAACAAAAATTATCGCCCCGTCCTTGGGTAAAGCAATTTCGGCTCAACGACCTAGTCTTTAACTCACGACGAATTTTAGAAATCATTTTTTAAACTTAATGAATTAAAGTAAATTTTGTTTTTAAAAACTTAAATTAAAATGCATATTAATTTCATAAAAAAAAAAACTACAAAACAAAAATTCAGAATGGAGGGAGAAAACTAGTTCTTTAGTGTCTGCTAGCGGAAAAGACCAATCGGATTCCATTCTCGGAACTACACGAGAACAGAACAACTAACTCTAGATAGCATTTTCTTTTTAGAACATTTGAATCTCCCCACACTTAGGTAGCCGTGGTGTCAAAATTGTGATTAACTTCATCGTTAATTTCTCTTGGTCCATAATCAACTTGCATATCCGTGACTTTTTCTTTAAGCTATTGGTCGGATTCCTGTGTAATATCCACAATTTCAACTAGTTTCTCCTTTTCTTTAGGTGATAGATTGGATACTAACCGGTTACATAACTTAAAGTTCCCCTTGGTTCTAGCATCGCGAATCCGTTTAATAAGTTTCTTCATTGAACTATTAATAACGGGATCATTTAATTTCGTATCAACAACGGGGTTCTTTGTTATCATGTCATCATTAGGTGTTACTTCATTTTCCCCACACTTAGGCGTTTCATTATTGCTAAGTATTACCGTTGGAGTTGGTAAAAGCACATGGTTCTTACCAATTGTTTTTACTGGTTCAACGGTTTTGGCTGGTGGAGATTTAGACTTTCGAATCATAAAGGTGATCGATTTGTCACCACTTTTAAGTGTCATTCTTCCATTTCCTACATCAAATAACGCCTTGGTGGACGCTAAGAATGGCCGACCTAAAATTAGAGGAATGTTTGGGTCCTCTTCTATGTCAATGACAATAAATTCGACTAGAAAGGTTAAATTGCCTACTTGAACGGGTAGGTTGTCAGCAATTCCAACTGGGTGCTTAATGGTTTGATCAAAGAGTCGAACACTCATATCCGTTGGACTTAACTTACCTACACCTAATCTCTTATCTAATGAAAGAGGCATAACACTCACACTTGAACCTAAATCTGCCAGTGCATCATACATGACACAATCACTAAGTTGACAAGGAACAATAAATTCACCCGGATCACCTACCCTAGGTGGAGGTTTTGGTGGAACTGTCTTCACCGGGTTTACTTCTACGGCTTTTGTTTCTTGTACTTTCTTATTCTTTTTCTTCTTCTTCTTTCCAGAGGTATCACAATCTTTATTACCTATTACTTGCTCATACTCAACTCCTTTTCTTGGAAACGGGATGGGTGGTTTGTATGGTGCCACCACTGGCTTTACATACTCGGGTGGTGGTGGTGTAACTTCTTCATTGTTACTCTCATCTAAAACCTTCCCATCTTCTGGTGCTGGTTTTTCAGAATTCGTTGAAACCATATTAACATTCTCATTCCGAGGATTTACTTCAGTATTACTCGGTAGCTTTCCTTGTTCCCTCTCACTCATCATGCTAGCAAGAGTACCTACGTGTTTTTCTAGATTAAAAATGGAAGCTTGTTGAGTTCTTAATGACTGATCAAATCTCTCGTTCGTTTGGGTTTGAGTTTCAATAAATTGTGTTTGAGATTCAACTAGCTTGAATACCACGTCTTCCATATTTGACTTTTTCTCTTCGGTTTGTTGTTGTGGTTTATATAAGCCAGGTCTTTGTTGATTGAAAGTGTTGTTTTGAGTTGGTTGGTTATTCGGACCTTGTTGGTTATACCAGTTATTTTCGGGTCCTTTTGGATTGTAAAGAATGTTTTGATTTCGATTGAAGTTTAGCTTTGGCGGTTGATAATTATTTTGATAATTATTTCCAGGCCTTTGGTTCATGTAGACAACATTATCACGTTGTTCCATCGTTTGTTCAATGTGACAGTCTTTCATTAAGTGTGGTCCACCGCATTGCTCACAACTGATTCGTATTGCGTGAATATCTTTATTCATCTTTTCCATTCGTCTTTCGAAAGCATCTATTTTTGCGGAAACGGAATCAAAGTTATGGCTAGAATCGGCTCTAGCCGCTTTAGATGAACGATATATATCTTTCTCTTGGTGCCACTCATGAGAGTGGGAGGCTGTGTTATCAATAATTTTGTAAGCTTCAGTTGCGGTTTTCTTCATAATGGAACCACCAGCTGTTATGTCGATGTCTTTTCGTGTAGCAACGTTGACACCTTGGTAGAATATTTGTACTATTTGATAAGTGTCTAAACCGTGTTGAGGACATCCTCTCAACAACTTTCCAAATCTTGTCCACGCCTCATATAGAGTTTCATTTGACTTTTGTGTGAACGTAACAATTTCTCCTTGAAGTCTCACGGCTTTAGATGCCGGAAAGAATCTTTTAAGAAATTTCTCAACTAAATCATCCCATGTGTCAATCGCCCCTTCAGGTAACGATTCTAACCAATCTTTGGCTTCTCCCTTTAAAGTCCAGGGAAACAACATGAGATAGATCTGCTCATCTTCCACTTCTCGGATTTTGAATAGTGTACAAATTCTTTTAAACGTACGAAGGTGTTCGTTAGGATCTTCATTCGGTGCACCACTGAATTGGCATTGGTTAGTTACCATGTGTAGAATTTGTCCTTTGATTTCATAATCTGGCGCATTAACTTCTGGCTTAATAATGGCGTGACCTTGGCCCGTGCGTGTGGCTCTCATTCGATCTTCCATACTTAGAGGTTCCGTTACTTCCATAATTGAATTTGTTGAATACGAATCACTAGAGGATTCTGATTTAATGGTTTGTGGCTCAGGAGGAATAATTAGTGGTTCAAGATCTTGGAATTGTCCCTGAATATTCTCCGGATTCTCAATTGTGAGGTCGGGTTCAAAAGATGGATTATCGGAAATTTGAGTTGGAGTTCTTGGTCGACTAGATGACGATTCTAAAGAAAAATCAACGGCGACAATATTTGCTAGATGTCTTGATCGAGTTACAGGTGGTGAACGTATGAAAGGTGGTGAACGTTTTACTCGGTGCATTCACTGAATATCCTATTAGTTTTTAAAAGGAAAGAAAAATTATATAAGTTATCCAATTAATAGACTTTTCTGATTTTGCCCACGTTTCGAATAGCCAAAAGATGCAGCAGAGGGGCAGGATTCGTTTGGTCTCAATATAATTGAGTACTGTTTAGCTCCAATAACCCGGTCCACGTACAAATCCAATAATTACTACGAACCAGAAAATTTTGATGTCTATCAATTTAACCACTTAAAATAAATTTTCGTAATTTTAAGAAATTTAGATAAGAAGTAGAATAAAAATCTATGTCCTAAAACTAGAATAGCGAGAAATAAGAAAGAAAAAGATTGCGCGTCGAAAAAGGTCGAAAAATAAAAGGTCGAAAAATAGGCGTCGAAAAATAAAAATAAGAAAGTAGCGCGAAAAACGGGGTCGCAAAATTCTAAAGCACATAAATCTTAGTCTAAGGAATAAGCACTTAAGGGATTTTACGGCAAACCTAAAAATTCTAGAAATAAAAATAACTATGGCAAAACTAAACTTAATACTAAAAATTGTAACTAGAGTCTAAAAATCTAAAGGTAATAAAAAAAAAAAAAAAAAAAAACTTTTTTTTTAATTTTTTTTTTTCGTTTTTTAAGGATTTTAAATTTTTTTTTTTTTAATTTTTTTTTTTATATAAATTTTTTTTTAAAACTTTTTTTTTTTTAAAAAAATTTTTTAAAAAAAAACGATTTTTTTTTTATAATTTTTTTTTTAAAACGAATTTTTTTTTCTTTAAAAAAAACGATTTTTTTTTTTTTTTTTAAAAACGATTTTTTTTTTACAAATTAATAATTTTTTTATAATTATAATTTTTTTTTTCAAAACTTTTTTTAATTCATTTACTATTCATGAATAGTAAATGAAAATAAATTAATTAATTTACTATTCACATGAAAGCGACATGATAGAAATTATTAATTATAAGTTACATAATATACCCCTGAAGTATTTAATAAATACGACTTTTTAAAACTTTACGTATCAAATTTTGATTCTAAAATATTATTATATTATTATATTCTATTTCAATATTATTATATTATTATATTCTATTTCAATATTATTATATTATTATATTTTATTTCAATATTATTATAATTAAAAATATAGCGTTTTAGCGCTCCCCGGCAGCGGCGCCAAAAACTTGATGATGTAGCGTGAGGGTACGGAATAGTATTATTTTTACTAGGAAATACTACAAAATATGACACAAGTTTCAAGTTTTATTAATTTACTAGGAAATACTATAGGCAGTGTACCTAATCGTAGAGTAGTGTAGTTTTTAGTAAGTCCGGTTCGTTCCACAGGGAGCTAGTGATTACGTACTATATTTTTATAAAACTATATTTATATAAATATATATATATAAGTAGTAATATTATTATAAAAGGGGGGTTTTTACCGTTTAATGACCGGTTTGTCGATTTTATATTTTTAAGCGTAAAGATAAATGACAATAATTAAAGTGCGTAAAATAAATAAATGACGATAAATAAAATAACAATAAATAAAATTGCGATAGAATATGAAATAAAAGGATTATGCTTATTTAAACTTCCGTAATCATGATGTTTGACGTTTTGATTTTAATTAATTGTTACTCGGGTTAATTGTCCTTTGTCATGGTTTATTTGATACCTATCTGGTTTTTATCCATAATAGTCCATCGGTCATAAATATAAAGTGCGAGTGTTCTCGTCAAATTACCCTTATACCCGAAGTCAAATATTTCAACTAATTAAGGATTTAAACTGTGACGCAGTTATCACTTCTGTCAACAATTACACCAGTTATCACTGTATGTAATCTACCCCTGTTTTGATTAGATATGAATATTAATTTACCCACTTGATCAGTTTGAATAATCAATTACCCAACCCGAATAATTAATTAAATGATTATAATAGATTCCATATGAACGTCACTAAATAGGACAACCATAATCATTATTAATTATTAGGATAATTAATTTGAAGATAGGTTCGACAGACTCCAATGAGTTGTCACTCAATTAGACAATACCCCCCATCTATTAATAGTCAATAGTCCAATTTCCACAAGTGTCGGTCTTTTGCCCAAACCTTAATTATGGTACAAAGCCCAATTACCCAATTTTAGTAATTAGCCCAACATCATGATTACTTCGTTTTAAATAAGCATAATAATAACTTAGCTACGAGACATTAATATAAAAAGGTTGAACATAACTTACAATGATTAAAAATAGCGTAGCGTTACACGGACAGAATTTCGACTTACACACTCAAACGATCTCTATCATAAATCTTATTATTATCATAATTTAAAATTAAAATTAAGATTATTGTTATATCTTATTACATTAACATTATGATAGAGATTTTTAGATATTGATATTGATAATAGATTTTTAGGATAGAAAAAGGGATGCTTTTAAATTGATCGATAATCATCGCCTTTTATAGGCAAAATATGAAATTGAATTTTCATTTACGACCCCTGAACTATACTAAATTAACAACTTTTTATTATTTAATATTATTCTTATTATGAATTATTTAAATATTATATTTTATTCTTGTGCATAGTTGACTCGTAATTTTTACACCGTTGCGTCGAGCGTTGAGAGTTGACTCATGTCCCGGTTCCGGATTTTCGAACGTCCTTGCGTACTATTTTATATCGTGTACTTTGCGTTTTGTAACTTGTACTCTTGTCATTTTTAGACGTTCTTCATCAATAATTTGAACCTTTTTAATTGTATCTTGTACTTTTGAGCTTTTTGGACCTTTTTGTCTTCAATTTGTCGAATCTGCCTTTTGTCTTCGCACTTATTTAATATAAACGAATATCACTTGAAAATGGAACAATTGCAACTAAAATCTTGTCTTTCTTGGGGGATAATGCTATGAAATATATGTTCCTTTTTAGCCTTATCAGAATCGCAGATTGTAATCGTCAAGATACAAATGAGGTTTAAGATGAAATCAAGTGGCAAACTTGAAGAATTGTTTAGTTTCATATGTTATAATCAATATTTTAATTATCCAAATGTTATTAGTCCACAGTCGATAGTCCACAGTTGATAGTCCAGTAATTCATATATAGTTTAATATATAATATTCGAATTAATTAATACGTATCGTGACCCGTGTACATGTCTCAGACTCGATCACAACTCAAACTATATATATTATTGTAGAATCAACCTCAACCCTGTATAGAGAACTCGATCATTACTGCATATAGAGTGTCTATGGTTATTCCAAATAATATATATAGATGCGTCGATATGATATGTCAAAACCTTGTATACATGTCCCGATATTTAAAGTACATAAAATAAATAACAGAAAATAAATGACGATAAATAAAGTGCGTAAAGTAAATAACAGAAATTAAATGACGATAAATAAAATTGCGATAATTAAATTGCGATAAACAAACTGCGATAAATATGTAATCAGTTAGCTAGGAACAGTTAGCTGGAACAGTTAGCGTGGATTCTTAACAAAATTTCTCATAGTTAATTTGTTTGTTTCTAACAAATTTTATTCTGTCAAATGTTTTCTTCATTATGCCACTTGTTGGATTCTGATAAATCAAAATCCCAATATGAAATTGGATGAAAATAGTTATTCTGCGGTGAACGGATTCGTATCTTTGTAGATGTAAGTAGGATAATAAATGAATGTTGAATCAGATTCGAAGAATGTACAGTGTAACTTATTAATATGAAATCTAAATATTCCTCGGGTATTACCTACCCGTTAAAATATTTTCACCATTAACAGTTTGTACGAAAGAATTTTTAATTACAATCTTTATGAAAATATACTTACATATATATTTTCTTCAGATGTAATCATGAATTTAGAGATATCGATTGTTAAATCGTTGATGAAAGATGTGAATGATAACATATGTGAATTAATTATGATAGAAGCTCTTTAAAGCTTCTTCTATCTTTCTCGGGTATTACCTACCCATTAAAAATTCACATGTCATAGTTAATATGAAAAGAATTTTTATTACGATCTCGAGATATACGTAAATATATATACATATATCTTTCAATCATGAACAGAAAGTAATGAATTATTATTTCATAATTCATCATTCTCGGTACTCTTCGGTGTCTGTGGTGCTTACGGAGCTCGTGGTGATGGAAATGATGTTGGTGCTGGTGGTGTTGCTGTTGGTGTTGGTACTGATTGTGGTACCTGCGTAGTAGACGCGAGCCTAGCTTCTAAATAGAACACCGTCACCTCCAAGGTTTCTACTTTACGCTCGAGCCTATGAATTAGTTCTACCCATTCTTCCGTAAGGTTTGTCAATTCTTGATATTTAGTTCGAAGTCTTCTAACTTCTTCTAATAATCCTATCCGATTAGAATTTGGGAGTAGAGGACGAATACTATCTTTAATGACATCGAGTCGACCTTCGAGACAGAAAATCCGTGCGAAAAGAGTGAAAACGGTATTGCGAACAGGCTCGCCGGTAAGCGAATCGAGCACTCTGACGTTAGGTGGTAAGTTCGGCTCGTGATATTGAGTACATTCTTCATTTCTCCATAGGGTAAGTATTTCGCGAACCCATCCCCACTTTCTAAAGAAATCACGATAGTTGATCGGTTGGTGCGCTCCCGTCACGCTGTCTTCGGAGTCAGAGAAACTTGGTCGATTCGTAGAGGCCATCTTACGCGATCACAGAAAAGATTTTTTTTTTTTGTAAGAAAAGTTTAATGACAGCAAATGATAGTTGTATGGTATTCTCAGTGCATAATATGCATAGATATATAGTACCAGAATTCCTTAAATTACGAAGAAATTTACGGGAGATATCAGGCAAAGTTTATCGTAATAGATACGCTAAGATATGAATTTGTCTATACACTATCTATGCAATAAAGGCAGTAGGATGTGTCTAGACTTAGAAATGATAAACAGATAATTTTCGACACGAAATGATAAGCAAAACTTTTGATATGCAGACACGGTCGAAGTCCAGACTCACTAATGCATCTAAACAACTATCAGTTAGACACACTAATGCAAGAGCTGGTTCGCTAAGACCATCGCTATGATAGCAACTGAAAGGACCCGTCCTAATCCATCTGGACGAAGTCCATATTGATTACAAACGACACACAATAGTTGATTACATCGCGAGGTACTTGACCTCTATATGATACATTTTACAAACATTGCATTCGTTTTTAAAAGACAAACTTGCTTTACATCGAAAATTGACGGCATGCATATCATTTTATAATATATCCAACTATAATTGACTTAGTAATAATCTTGATGAACTCGACGACTCGAATACAACGTCTTTTTTAAATATGTTATGAATGACTCCAAGTAATATCTTTAAAATGAGCAAATGCACAGCGAAAGATTTCTTTCGTACCTGAGAATAAACATGCTTTCAAGTGTCAATCAAAAGGTTGGTGAGTTCATTAGTTTAACATAAATAATCAATTTCCATCATTTTAATAGACCACAAGATTTTCATTTTTCATAAATATAATCTCATATCAGGCATTTCACACGACATAGAGATAAAAATCATTCATATGGATTGAACACCTGGTAACCGACGTTAATTTAATGCATAGAATATCCCCAAAACAGAACCTCTCGTCTGTATAATAATCTCGAAGTACTAAAGCATTCGTACCCTGAATGGGACTTGTCAAGGTCCATAGATCTATCTTTAGGATTCGCGTCAATCAGGGGCCATTTCCCTAAATTCTTAGGTTACCAGACTTGAAGGGCGATATTCGGTTTAATAATCCAACCATATAATGTAGTTTTTGATCACTTGTGTCTATTTCGTAAAACATTTATAAAAGCAGCGCATGTATTCTCAGTCTCAAAAATATATATTGCAAAAGCATTTAAAAAGGGAGCAAATGAAACTCACAATACTGTATTTTGTAGTAAAAATACATATGACGATATTGAACAATGCAGGGTTGGCCTCGGATTCACGAACCTATATCATTTGAATGTTTATTAATATATATATATAATCTTAATTGAACAAATTCATATATTATAACTTATGTTATATATTATATATAGTTAATTTTATGTATACAAAAATGATTAGTGTTTAGATAGTTATAATAATTTATATTCAGTTAGTTTTATATTAAAGGTACCTGACTTGTTATATATGAATATTCGTATAAAATTCGTTAATATGATTAATACGTACTTTTATGTAATATCAAATATATTTTTATATACATAATATTTATTTAGTAAAATAATATAAATAATGGTATATGAAGGTTGTATTTGATTATAATAATAATATTTTTTAAAAATAACAGTACTGATAATAATAATAATTATGGAAATTTACTGTTAATAATAGTTAGGATAATAGTGTTAATAGTAATAATAACGGTACTCATAATATTGATAATAATACTTATAATAATCTGATAATACTAATAATAATGATAATATTATTAATACATAATAATAATACTCATACTTATAGATTGATGTTAATGTTAATATTTATGAAAATAATAATAATAACATTAATAACACTTCTTATAATAATAATACTAGTAATAATAATAATAATAATAATCCTAATAAACATAACACATAATAATAATAATACTAAGTAATGATAACAGTTACAACAATAATAATTAGCACTAGTAATAACAATAACAATCATAATAATAATATTAATAATAAGAAGAATAATAATAATAAAAAAAACTACCTTAAAATGTTTTCCAAAAAGAAGACCACGCCCGGGCTCGAACCTGAGACCCCTCGCATACCCGACACACCACTAAACCACTCAAGCTACGCTGTCTTTTCTGATTAATATTATACCCCGTTTATATTTAAACTTGATTATATTCTGTCTATTCCTTTCATCTTCTTCATTATCTCATTCGATCAGGGTGTACATCAATATCATAATA
Organism: Rutidosis leptorrhynchoides; assembly: GCF_046630445.1. Lineage (NCBI taxonomy): Eukaryota > Viridiplantae > Streptophyta > Magnoliopsida > Asterales > Asteraceae > Rutidosis > Rutidosis leptorrhynchoides. The sequence goes on along the minus strand of NC_092336.1, from coordinate 551,930,074 downwards.
ACTGATGTTATGCGAGGTGTATATAAAATAGTATTATTTTTACAATGAAATACTATTAAATACGATACAATTTTACACAAGATATTTATTTATTTATAGAATGAATATACCTAAACCTTGCTACAACACTTATAAGCAGTGTACCTAATCGTACAATAGTGTAGTTTTTAGTAAGTCCGATTCGTCCACAGGGAACTCTTAAACAAGCTTAACGCTATATTAGTTTTAAATTTATAAAAATACAAATATATATATAAGTGATATTATTATTATTATAAAAGGGGGTTTTTACCGTTTAATGACCGGTTTGTCGATTTTTAAAACTTTAGCCGCAGTTAAAACCTAATGTAAAATATTAAAAATAAATATAACTTAATTTAAAGCGTAAAGTAAATAACGATAATGAAATTGCGATAAATAAAAGTGCTATAAAATAAAATTACGATAATTAAAGGGTACGATAATTAAAAGTGCAATTAAATACAATGACAATAAATAAAAGTGCGATAATTAAAAGTGCAATTAAATATGAAATAAAAGAATTATGCTTATTTAAACTTCCATAATCATGATGTTTGACGTGTTGATTTTTAGTTTATTCCCATGGGTTAATTGTTCTTTGTCCTGGATTATTCAATATGTCCATACGGATTTGTCCATAATAGTCCATCAGTCATAATCATAAAATGCGGAAGTCTTCGCCAAATTATTCTTATTCCCGAAGTCAAATATTCCAACTAATTGGGGATTCGAATTGTAACAAGGTTTTAATACTTTGTTTAATGAATACACCAGGTTATCGACTGCGTGTAAACCAAGGTTTTACTATTTTGTTAACAATTACACCAATTACCCTTGAATGTAATCCATCCCTGTTTCAACAAGTCTACTAACTATTAATCCAGTTCCGTGTCCGGTAAAATGAACAATTATTGGTATTTATAGATATCCCGCCCACCGTGCCCAGTCAAACGTATGTGGTTATATATAAATACGTCAAATTATAAGTCTATATATTAAATTAACGAGGTATCATTTAGTTAATATGTGATGACCCAGAAATTTCGACTAAATTTAAACTTAATCTTTGTATGATTAACATTTTCGACACGATAAGCAAAGTCTGTAAAACTAAATCTAAAAATTTTTGAATTACTTTTATATATTTAAATACCCTTCGGTTGTTTTCGACGATTCGCGAACAATTATATGTAAATAGATACATATATACTATAACATGAAAAGGTAACAATGTATTAATTGTTTGATACCGTACATTAAACTTATTGATTTAAATATCTATTTGAATATATATGATTTCAAGTTATTTAGTAAACGATAATAACATTAGATTATTGATTCGATTGATATTTAGATAAGTTAACTAAAACGTTTAAGATGAACCAGTAAAACACTAATTTGCTACAGTGTTTTCAAATTGCCACATTACTCAAAATGCTACAGTGTTTTCGAAAATCACTATTTACTACAGTGAAATTGACTTTGCTACAGTGAATTGCTACAGTAAAAATTGACTTTGCTACAGTAACTTTGATACAGTAAAACACTATTTTAAAATGTATTTTAACAAATAGTGAGACGATGATTTATAGAATTAAATGACCAAAACACTCAAACGTATAAGATACACTTTGAGTGACATAGTTTATGGATAATTTAAGGCTATATTTTGACAAAGGTACGTGACACGAAACGTAAAATGCAAGTTTTCTAAATGTACGAAAGGACGTTCGAAAAACCGGAACCGGGACATAAGTCGAGTGGCGTCATACGACTTATCGGAACAAAAATTACAAGATAACTATGCACGTGAATTTAATATAATATATAATTAATTATATAAATTAAATATATTATATTTATATATATAATATAAAATTATGTCGACAAACAAGAAGTTAAAAATTTGTGAGCTGTCCCAGGGTGCCATGCGATCGCATGGCCTTGAAGCACAAATCCCATGCGATCGCATGGGGTGCTTTTTCAGAAAATGTTCTATAAATTGATCGAGTTTCTGGCTTAATTATCACACAAACATACACAAATATACATATTACTCCGTATTTATTTTAATTATTTATTATTATTATTATTATTAATAATAAGATTATTATTAATCTTATTATTTTTATTATTATTATTATTATTATTTTTGCGATACAAAAATAATAATGTACATAAAATATTACGACGGAGTGCTGTCCAAGTAATTTTCAAAATAAGTTTCCGAGCGAGCTAGAGCTAAGGAAAATATGGGTTATTGCCAAGGAAATTATGGGTAATGTTCGGGGGTATTTTTGTGAATCAAACCTCGTGTTTATCATCTCCGATGCGTCTACGTGCTTTCCTACAATATTGTATATCAATATTAAACAGTGAGTTTCATATGATCCCTTTTACTCTCTATATTTTTGGGCTGAGAATACATGCAAATGCTTTATTAACCGATATACAATATTTATATGCGTGAGTTTCATATGATCCCTTTTACTCTCTATATTTTTGGGCTGAGAATACATGCAAATGCTTTATTAACCGATATACAATATTTATATGCGTGAGTTTCATTTGCTCCCTTTTTAATTGCTTTGCAATTTACATTTTTGGACTGAGAATACATGCGCTGTTTTATAACTGTTTTATGAAATGAATACAAACACTAAAACTGATTTTGCGTGAGTTTCATTTGCTCCCCTTTTACTCTTTACATTTTTGGGGCTGAGAATACATGCAAATGCTTTATTAACCGATATACAATATTTATATGTGTGAGTTTCATTTGCTCCCTTTTTAATTGCTTTTGCATTCTATATTTTTGGGCTGAGAATACATGCACTTTATTTTAAACGCAATGGATACAAGTACATACTAAATTCTACACCGAGTTTGAACCGAAAATCCCTTAGCTTTGGTAACTAGTAACTGCCAGTTATAAGAACTGGTGGGCGCGAGTAGTTATATATGGATCCATAGGGCTTGACATCCCCGTCCGAGCTAGAGCACTAGCCTTTTAACGGACGTATGCTATTTGAGAAGCGTACACGTTGGTTTGCGTGTATTATTAAGATGATTATACAAAGGGTACAAATTATATAAACGTTAAAGTTTAGTTACCAGGGTGCTCAATTTTGTAGAACCAATTGATAAACGTTTCAGATGAAACAACTGAAATCTTGTGATCCACCTTTTATGTAAAACCTATTGATAAAAGTTTTGAATAAAACAACTGAACTTTTGTAATCCATATTGATATACGGATTATGTGTAATATTAAAACTATGAACTCACCAACCTTTGTGTTGACACTTGAAGCATGTTTATTCTCAGGATTCTAGAAGTCTTCCGCTGTTTGCTTATACGTGATACAAGATATGTGCTTGGAGTCATACATGCTATATACAAGAAACTTGCATTCACCAAACCATTACCATGTATCTTATTTTGACTGTATTGTCAACAGATGTATTATTGTAAATCATTTAAATGGTGATTGTCTATACGTAGGAATCATCAGATGTTAAAAACCTGGAATTTATATATTCATTTATGAAATACCTTTTCAAACGAATACAATGTTACAAAATGTATCACATAGAGGTCAAATACCTCGCAATGAAATCAATGAATGACGTGTTCGTCCATATGGATTTGGAGCGATCGTCACATAATATAAAGCCCATTAATAGCCCATAGTCTAATTTCCACAAGTGTCGTTCTTTTGTCCAAATCCCAATTATGGTACAAAGCCCAATTACCCAATCTTAATATTTTTAGCCCAACATCATGATTACTTCGTCTTAAATAAGCATAATAATAACTTAGCTACGAGACATTAAAATAAAAATAACATTAACCATAACTTACAGTGATTAAAAATAGCGTAGAGTTACACGGACATAATTTCGACTTTACACCCTTACAACATTCGCTAACATACCCTTATTATTAGAATTAGAATTAAAATTAAAATTATATATATATATATATATATATATATATATATATATATATATATATATATATATATATATATATATATATATATATATATATATGTTTACGTATGAGTAAGAAGAAGAAAAGATGGATGTATGATGAACCAAAGCTGCGAATTTATAGGCCTGTGGGCTGGATTTCAGGACCATGCGATTGCATGGCTTTTGTGCCTCCAGGCCATGCGATCGCATGGGGGTAGGTAGCAGCTCACATATTTTTGTTTCTTTGCTTGTGGACGTTTTAATAAATAAATATAATATATAAATAATTATAAGAATTATTTAAATATTATATTATATTTATGTGCATAGTTGACTTGTAATTTTTAGTCCGTTGCGTCGAGCGTTGAGAGTTGACTTTGGTCCCGGTTCCGAATTTTCGAACGTCCTTGCGTATAATTTAATATCTTGTACTTTGCGTTTTGCGTCTTGTACTCTTGTAATTTTGAGACGTTTCTTATCAATAATTGGAACCACTTTGATTGTACTTTGTACTTTTGAGCTTTTTGGTCGTTTGCGTCTTCAATTCATCGAATCTGTCTTTTGTCTTCACCTTTTATTATTTAAACGAATATCACTTGTAAATAGAACAATTGTAACTAAAAGCTTGTCTTTCTTTAGGGATAATGCTATGAAATATATGTTCGTTTTTAGCATTATCAATAACCAATCACTAATTGTACTAGAGGATGTAAACGAACCAGAAACTATCTGTATATATTGATTTTGATTTGATCAGTCGAGAAAAAGAAAAAAAAATTATATATATATAAAACTGAAACTCGTTGTAGCGTACCATAACTCAAATTTTGATTTCGATTTATAAACGGTTTCAAGAAAAAATTTCAATATGAAATAAGTTTATAATCCTCCCTAGAAACTTTCCTTATACTCAATTGAACTCAAAGCTTAAACAAAATTTCGAATTTCGCTAATAACAGGCAGTTTGACTTTTGAATACGAAAGTTTGACTTCAAAATTCTACCTTGTTATAACGAATTGAAATAGGATATTTTGTGGACAGTTTCATTGGAAGATTCCTAACAAAATGGTTTAAACACATTTTGAAATCATTTAAAGAATCGAGCTTTAGTGATTTGGACTCAAGAACAGAGAACGAACGTTTCCTTTTTTTAAATATATATATATTTTCTGTGCTTAATTCATGGAATGCAGTAAGTATTATATAAAGTATGAGTTGTTGAATCACTAAATATCTTTGATTTACCGAATTTGAATGCTAGTAATCGTGATATCGATTGATAACAAAATCTGACAGAATTATTAATCAGAATAAATAAAAATTATAATCCGATATCTAATCTCAACTAACTTGTACGAATTTGATTCTGTTATCACATAATGTTAGACCAAAAACAAATTTATAAAAGGTTGATGTGAACGTAAAGCAAATTCTGTACCAGTTTTTGTAAAGTTCTTCAATTAACAAATATAATAATAATACTTTTTAATAATAATAATAATAATAATATTAATAATAATAATAATAATGTTTATAATAATATTAACACTTAAAATAATACTGAACATAATACTAAAAATGATGGTATCCAGTAAATGATAAGAATTAATGATAAAAAAAATTATAACACTATATTAGTTATCATAATTATTTATATTACTGATTATAATAATGTTATTAATAATAAATAATAATGGCACTTGTAAACATAAAATTTATATTAATTATATTGTTACTGATAATATTAATAGATTGTATTTACTTCAAATAATAATATCTATAATGATAATAACGATATTAATAATAATAATAATAATAATAATAATTTAACGAATCAATTGTATCAAAATTTCTTATATATATATATTTATATATAATACACTGATATTTATATAAATATTTATTCTAGTACTAGTAATGAAATTAGTAATAATAATACTATTAATAATCCTAACAATAATTATATTATAATTTTACTAATAACAATGATACTATTAATAATACAATAATATTAATGTTAACATTCATCTTTAATTACAATGAAAGCAGTAATAATACTAGTAACTATTTTTGTAATTTCTTTTACTATTTATTAATTATTACATAATATATTGATTCTTTATTATTTATTAATTCTATATTTATATTATAATATTTATAGTATTACTTATGTATAGAATTTATATATATATATTTATTTTAATAACAACCTAATAATTGTTTTACATTTTAATTCCAATGATTAAAGTGTAGTTCATTAATTGAAAATATTACACCTTTGTTATATATATATATATATATATATATATATATATATATATATATATATATATATATATATATATATATATATATATATATATATATATATATACACATATATATATACTTACACTATATATATATATATATACATACATATTTACTTACACACACTTGTTTGTGAATCATCGGGCATAGTCAAAGGCCAAATGATTTTATGTAAACTGTTCCAAAAACTTTGAGACTCAACTTAACAGACTTTGCTTATCGTGTCGGAAACATATAAAGATTAAGTTTAAATTTGGTCGAAAATTCCCGGGTCGTCACAACTTTTAGTTTTTTCCCTCCATATAAAAGCTTTAAACTTTATAATTTAACGAAGATTTTCATTAGATACGAGTTTTTAGTAAAAGCTACTGTATAAACTAACAAACCAAGAGCATCAATAGAAACTCAATAACACTGTACTCCAAAAGGGCCAACCTACAAAATAAAATTATCTATAGCGAGCCGAAACCTAACGGGCCGACCTACAAAATAAAATCTAAGACCATGCCAATAGAAACTCAATATCAGTCTACTCCTAGACAATGCACAAACCAAACATCTAAAACACTAAACTTGCAACTCAATAAAGAATAAGAACGCCCGACCCAATTAATAACACCGTCAAGCATCGGAATTACCCATCACCTTGGAAACTTTCTTTCCTCGGGCATCGGGCCTAATGAACTTATATGAAAATAAAACTAAAACTAAGTGTCGAAATAAAATATTAATGTTGAGACGGAATAAGAATAAGCAGTGTTTTGAGGATACGCAATGTTTATCTAGACTATGAGGTATAAAAATTCGATTGTTTTTGGGCTAATTGGGATTTAGGCCCAATATAAGAGTCAGAATGTACAGCTCAATATCAGTGGACCAAAAGCATTCAGATCCATGTGCAATTTCTTATAGTGTCAGGCTGGAGAGATATAGATAATGGCCCACAATTTCATCCTAACTTCGTGTTCTCCTTCTCCCTGATCTTGCCTCACCGTTTTGTATAGGAGGAGTATATATAAATAAAGGTTTTATCAAAAACCTCAATCACCCAACTATTTATCCTCGCTAATTTATTCAATCTTTTTTCGATCTATAAATTATTTTATTAGTACTATTTTTTTATTAAAATTTAATTCGACGACTCAATCATCATGTCTAAGGTATAAATTTATCAATTCAACTCTCTGTTTGTTTCTATTTATTATTTTAAATTTTAATTTAACTCGCAGTTTGAATGTTTGATTCACTGCTATTTGGTAAAGTATTACGATAGTTTAGTAAATAGAATTTTTAGGAAAGTCTGTTTAGTTATTGAATAATAATATTTATTGATCCAGGTGACTTTTTATTAGGGTTTAGTTTTTGTTGATGGATTCGATTGTGTTGTTTTTTTGTTACAGGCCAACGAGAAAAATACTGCGGTCAAACCTGAGACTTCTACTGGTATGTGTTTTGAAGTTTACTTGGTGGTGAAGATATAACATATGGATAAATAAAATGAATATGATTAGAGAAGATTGATTGATGGATTGGTTGATCTAAAATTAGTTACTTTTTATTTATAGATAATTTGTTCATTTGCTTAAACACTAATACTTGATTGAACTCACAAATTTTGCTAAATCATACACGATGTGCTTGAGCTATCTCGATAAAGATCAAGCGAAATTTACACGTCTGATGTGAGAACATACTAGTATACTACTGGTATAAAGGAGCCTACTTTATTGTATTATTAAACATATTATTACTTTTTTTGTTGGGACTTGGGGTGGTTGAAAATTATGTGAAAGAATTTAGGAGTTCGTTTTGATACTTAAAGTGTAAACAAGTGAGAAGAGACTAAATAAGTTTTTTATAATCTTTTATATTTATATATCCATCAATTGGACAAACGAAGTAAAATAAAATTTTAGTTGTAGCATATTCTCTAGTATCTCATATGCGTTCTTCATCACTACAAATTTTTGAGATCCCAAGGCACCTAAAACAGTAAACAACTTTTCTGTTTGTATCATTAATTGTGTGGTAATGAAGGACACATTTACATTTAAGAGGATATTAGTCTGTCTTCTATTAAAAACAGCTTTCGAATAGTCTTTGATTCTGTCATTATGACCAAGAACCATATAAGAAGTTCTTCGTTCTCATAGAAGTTTGCAGTTAAATTTGACAAAGATATTTTACTAATTTGATTCATTTATTAGTTTACTTTTTCTAATAAGACAACGCGCAATCTTTTCGGGAGTTTGAAAGTTAAGGTTGAATCAGTATAGTTTACATAATGCGTGAATTAATGTGGAATTTGTTAAATAACTTCTGTATCCTTTCTCAAGGATGGCTGATAGATCCGCCAAGCTTACTAGATGCTTTTTTTTAACTCGTGTTGTTTATCTAATAAGATTCATTCGTCTTTTTTCGCTTTTTTTTGCATCGATTCATAGTTTTTTATACATGTGAATTTATTTTCTCTTATGCAGAAACGAAGGCTGAACCAGCCGTGAAGAAAACATCCTCAGAATCAAGCTCCTCAGATATACCGTCCATGCCTGGAGCTGGATCTGGATTTCCTGGTGGTGCATTTGACTTTTCTTCTATGGCTGGTCTACTCAATGTATGATACTTTCTATCATGTCTATGAATGACTACATTACACACACGCGCGCGCACACACTCACACACATCTCTTACTTAATGAGTTATGGTTTCATTTTATTGATTAACGAGTTTGAATGGACCGTTTACAATTATTTGGTACACATTATAACGTCGTTATGAACTTATTATGATGTTTAGAAAAAGGTACTTATAACCAAATTGAAGGAATTTATTGTACAAGTAATAAAAAGCCACACGTACTTGATTTTAGCAATAATCCAAGTTTTAAGTTTCCAGTGTACAGCTTTTGTTCAGAGTTGATTTACATATTTTATCTTTTGAGGGTGGTTACAGGATCCAAGCATTAAGGAATTAGCTGAGCAAATAGCAAAAGATCCCTCTTTTAACCAAATGGCTGAGCAACTCCAGCAAACTTTCCAGGGTGCTGATGAAGGTATTCCCCAGTTTGATACACAACAGTATTATTCTACCATGCAGCAGGTTATGCAGAACCCACAATTCATGAACATGGCTGAGCGTCTCGGTAGTGCAATGATGCAGGTATTGTAAATTTATATTAAACGTGTTATATTATGCTGTTACGGTCATGTGATATAGTTGTAATGAATGTTTATTTGCCTATATGTGGCAGGATCCATCAATGTCTCAGATGCTTGAGAGCTTATCTAATCCAGCTCAAAAGGATCAACTTGAAGAGCGAATGGCACGCATCAAAGAAGATCCAGCATTAAAACCTATTTTAGAAGAAATAGAATCTGGAGGTCCAACAGCTATGATGAGGTTGTTCAATCTTAAATATCATCAATATTATAATATGCACCAACCTTTATTGATTTTCTTTGTAATTTTCCTCAATGTTTTTAACTATTTATTAGTACGTGGATTTAAAATTGTTTGATTTTTTCTTCTTGGCGACAACTAGGTACTGGAATGATCAAGATGTTCTAAAGAAACTGGGTGAAGCAATGGGTCTTGCAGTCACTGGAGATGCAACCGCTTCAGCTGGAAATACAGTAGCAGATGAAGCTGAAGATGAAGAAGAAGTAGTAAATGAGGTCGAGTCTATTGTTCATCAGACTGCTAGTACTGGTGACCTCGAGGTACTTGAGCATTACGTATAAGCTTTCTACTGGTCATTATATAATATCGTGTCAAGTTTGATAACAAAGGGTCATTGGCCTAGGGGTTGGTATCGAGGTGACCTTTGCAATCAAGAAGTTGGGGTTTCAATTCCAGGGGTGGACATCCATGTATATATCCGTGAAAAATTTGTATATGGGTGTGTCAGTTTGCCTTTAAAAAAAAATCTTGCCAAGTTTGATAATGACGGCATTTTAAATGGTAATGTAATTTGATTATATGAATTATATGATTAGGAGATTTTATGCAAGTTACAAGTCACATATTATGTCTAGTCCGAGAGTGTGTCAAACGTGATAATAAAAATAATAAAAAATATATTTTTTATGCTTAACTGTAGAAAATAATTTATTTATTCTTCTTGGTTGCATATATAACTAGGGTTTGAAGAAGGCATTAGAGTCTGGTGCTGATAAAGATGAAGAAGATTCAGAGGGAAGGACAGCATTACATTTTTCATGTGGCTATGGGGAGGTACGATATGATTGTATCCGATATATGCTTGGTTTTTGTTTATCATTGCTTTTTTTTGCAAAGCTGAGAACTTTATTAATAAATCATTGACTTACAATGTTTTTGTTTATCATTGCTGTGTAATGTTTTCTTTTCATATTCGCTTTAAATATGTTTTTTGTGGTGATTACTGTTACAGCTAGCGAGTTCATTTTCTTTTTAACAACTGATATATGACATGCTTCCGTTTTATCTACACTTCTGCTATTCTGCACCTATAATTAACTTGTACTTTTGAATGCTTGATTGAATATAAAATCCGTAAAGTGTCAATTCAACAGTGATGATGAGAGGAATTTTGGGATCTTTATGACGAATACTTATGTCGCAATTGTAGGTGAAATGTGCACAAGTTCTTCTTGAGGCTGGAGCAAAGGTGGATGCATTAGATAAGAACAAAAATACTGCCCTCCATTACGCTGCTGGTTATGGCAGGAAAGAATGTGTCGCCCTCTTACTTGATAATGGTGCAGCCGTGTAAGCTATCCGATCCGATTATTTAATCCACAATCCTTATTGGTTAAACCTAGAAGTGGTAAATTGGGTGTTTGGGTGGTTTGGGTGGTTTGGGTAACGGGTCAATGCGAGCAAGTTCAAGGTTAAAATTTGTTTGGTCAGGCTTGGCAGCTTGAGCGAGTCTGCAAACACCATCTTCTTTTCTTTAAAAAGTTTAAAATTGCTAACGAGTAGTTACGATAAAGTATTTAACTATTTATTATTTACAAGATTGAAGTCACCACTTCTATTTTTATGTTTTGTTGTAGTTTTAAATTTTGATTTTCTTGTTTTAGGACTTTGCAAAACATGGATGGAAAGACACCTATTGATGTCGCGAAGCTGAACAATCAGAACGAGGTACTTAAGCTGCTCGAAAAGGATGCTTTCCTATAAGTGGATCTGTGGTGTCGGAGATTGTCCACTTTTTAATGTTTCTTATGTTGAATCATCAGAATTCGTCAACGAGTGCCAATGTTGGTCTGTCTTATTTGTTTTTTCTAGTAAAATTACACAATTGACCTTGTCTTCTTTATGGTAAACTTTGTGTGTACTTGGAAGCTATTGCAACGGATTTATTCCAGTGAATGAGATTTATTTCAGTAAACTTTGTGTGTACATCTCCAAGTGAATGAGATTTATTTCAGTTGTTAGGTTGTTCAAAACCATGAATTCATGGATTGGTCTTTGTTGCAAGCAAAGTATTGATTTGTAAGAAATCTTGAATTTTCTTCTAGACAAGCATGCTACTTTTGTGTATCCTGGGAATGTGACTATTTAGACTTCTTACCCATACACAAAACTAACAATATTACTTGCTATGGATACATATAGTAATGGTAATAGTAATTAGTAATTAGTTATCATTTTGAAAATAAACAATAACACAGGCACCAACTATTAGTATGGTTATAAATTACTTACCTTTAACCATCCGGGCATAGCCTGGGTGGCCAGGGTGCCCCGCAAACGTCCATTTGACCATGGCTGTTCATCTCAAATAAGGCGAAGGTTCGATTCGAATCGGCCACCATTTGTGCTTGGCGTTGGAACAGGGGTTGGTTCCGACCACACTTGCCTGGGATTGCACACGACCCGGTAGGCAGTTGGCATCCAAAGGGTGTACGGGGTTAAAGGTTCCCCGCCGATCTAACCTCTTTCATCTCAAATAAATTACTTACCTTTCAAGTAAAATTAGTTCAGAAGACAGAGTTCACTAGTATATTTCGATTATATACAGATATTTAATTTAATTTAATCCTATTAACCTGTAGTTTACGTGAAATCATTTCAAGGTCGATTATAAAGAAGAGCCGGAATACATTGCAAGACCAACCTGTATAACCCCATCGTTAATATACGATTTAAACTTTATTTTAGTTTACATTATTAGTTAATTATGTAGTATATACTCCTCATATCAAGGCCTATTAGCTCAGTTGGTTAGAGCGTCGTGCTAATAACGCGAAGGTCGCAGGTTCGAGACCTGCATAGGCCAATCTTTTTAGTTTCCAACATGGCTACGTTATTCTATTTTCTCATGTTAGGTTTTCTATCATCCATAGATTACATGGGCTAATAATACCTTATACGGAGTTTTGTTACAACAAATCCTTATTTTCTCATGTTATTAATATTTGTTTTATTTTATTATAATCACCTAACATATTCAAAAAGAGAATTTGACAATAAGTAGTGGATTTATAGCCCTTTGATTTACGGACGACTAAGCTTTTGGTTAGAGCGTCGTGCTAATAACGCGAAGGTCGCAGGTTCGAGACCTGCATAGGCCAATCTTTTTAGTTTCCAACATGGCTACGTTATTCTATTTTCTCATGTTATAACAAAAATGATGAAGGCTATATTTGTTTTCATCAACAAATTAATTCATTCTTCCATGTCTCTTGGGCATTATTAACTTGAAATCAATTTAAAATTAAAGTTTATGAAGTTAACGGAACGGATCCCCTACTAGTGAATTTATGACTTGTCTCCAATCGGATAGCATTTCCATCCTTGTAAACGAATCCCCTATTAGTGAGTTCTCTCTACATATAGGAGTTTGACAAGTTGACCCCCTATTACCTTTCATATTTATTATAGCATCAAAAGGATTAAAAGTTCTTACCAAAGCTGCGATTGCAAATGGCTTTTTCAAAGGGGTTGAAGTTGGTGCGGATAAGGTGATGGTTTCTCATTTTCAATATGTGGATGACACGATCTTTCTTGGAGAGTGGAACCGACACAATGTGAGTAACCTTATGAAATTACTTATGTGAGTAACCTTATGAAATTACTTAAGTGTTTTGAAAATGTTTTGGGTTTAAAGATTAATTTCCATAAGAGCTCACTATTTGGCGTGGGTGTAATCAATGATGAAGTTGAAAGGCTAGCAAATCATTTCGGGTGTAACGTTGGGGAACTCACATTCACTTATCTTGGAATACCTATTGGTTGTAACATGAATCGCGTTGGTAGTTGGAAGACGGTTGTGGAAAAATTTAATTTGACACTCTCGGGATGGAAAGTAAAAACGATCTCTTTTGGTGGAAGGCTAGCCCTAGTTAAGTCGGTCCTTCATAGTTTGCCACTATATTATTTCTCACTCTTCCGGGCCCCTGTGAGTGTTATTAATCATGTTGAGTGTATAAGAAGCAATTTCTTTTGGGGCGGGAGAATGTTCCAAAATGGCTTGGTTTAAAGGGTTGATGTCATTTCTTCCTACGGGAATGGGGTTAAACATTGGGTCTCTTAAAGACAAAAACATACTTTTATTGGGTAAAGAGTGGTGGCGCCTCAAAAGCGAACCAAACACACTATGGGCTAAAATTATTTCTTATATTCAAGGGTCGGGTGGGCTTATTTATTCAAACGTGTTGCTTAGGTCGCAAGGTGTGACGATCGCTCCAAATCCATATGGACGAACACGTCATTCATCGATTTCATTGCGAGGTATTTGACCTCTATATGATATGTTTTGTAAACATTGCATTCTTTTGAAAAGGCACACCATAAATGAATATTTAAATCAAATGTTTTCAACATTTGATGATTTCTACATATAGACAATCACCGTAAATAATAGTTTACAATAGTACTTCCATTGACAATGCAGTCAAAATAAGATACACGGTGATGATTTGGTGAATGCAACGTTTCCTTGATAAACATGTCATGTAAGACTCCATGCACATAGCTTGTCTAACATATAAGCAAACAGCGGAAGACTTCTAGGGAACCTGAGAATAAACATGCTAACAAGTGTCAACACAAAGATTGGTGAGTTCATAGTTTTAGTGTTTCGCATAATCTGTATATAAAAGTGGATCACAATATTTCAGTTGTTTCATCCAGAAACGTTTATCAAAATATTCTACAAAATTGAGCACCCTGGTAACTAAACTTAACGTATATATAATTTGTACCCTTTGTATAATCATCTTAATAATACACGCAAACCAACGTGTACGCTTCTCAAATAGCATACGTCCGTTAAAAGGCTAGCGCTCTAGCTCGAACGGGGATATCAAGCCCTATGGATCCATATACTACTACTCGCGCCCACCAGTTCTTATAACCGGCAGTTACTAGTTACCAAAGCTAAGGGATTTTCGGTTCAAACTCAGTATAGAATTTAGTATGTACTTGTGTCCATTGTTTAAAATAAAGTGCATGTATTCTCAGCCCAAAAATATATATTGCAAAAGCATTTAAAAAGGGAGCAAATGAAACTCACCTTAGCAGCATATAAAGTCGTTCACCAAAATGTGATCGAAACACGGATTACCAAATAACCGTAGATCTCAACCTAGAGAACATATGTTGGTCAATAAATGTCTATCAAGCTATGTCAGGTCATAGTGTATCACAATCCTAATGCTCGATATTGACATACAAAAGTTATCCAATGTTGTTTCAAAAAGTCAATTTTGACAATAGTTTAACAAAACGAGACGTACCTTATATAAGGATTCATTTACTCGGTTGGTAATATTCAAAAATCCAATTTATCAATCTCGTAAACAAGTTGTTTAAATCTTAATTGTAGATTCAAAAGCAATTTCAATTAACTTCAATCATAATTCAGTTGCTCACATCTTTTAATCCGTTCATCGAAATTATTCGATATCTAAATGAAAAGTTATTGATTTTTCGTCAGCTTTCCAAAAACATGTATATCATATACCTTTTACCAGTAATATATGTATTTAATTCGTGGTACATCATAAACTGTTTAACAAGGAAATTTAGCATACAAGCATGTATAAATATATATACTCGAGGACTAGACATGGATACACAATTATTATATAAAAGATAAAATATAAGTACTTACATATCAATATTGAGATTCAATATTGTAGAAAAGTACGTAGACGTAACGGAGATGATAACACTAGGTTTGACTTGCAAATAATACCCATGAATATTACCCATAACCTCCTTGGCAATAAACCATAATTTTCTTAGCTTTATCCGGCTCATAAAACTATTTTGAAAGTGACACGCTCATCACCTCGTCGTAGTATTTTATGTATAATACTAATAATAATACAAATACTACTAATAATAATAAGATTAATAATAATATTAATCTTAATAATAATAATAATAATAATAATAATAATAATAATAATAATAATAATAATAATAATAATAATAATAATAATAATAATACGGAGTAATTTTTAAATTAAAACAGAGGCAGATATCTCGAGCTTTATAGGTGTGGCCTGTCCAGGACTGCCATGCGATCGCATGGCCTCCAAGACCATTTCCCATGCGATCGCATGGGATGGATTTCCAGCTCATGATCTTTTAACTTCTAGTTTGTCGACATATTTTTTAATTATTAATATAATATATTTAATTTATATAATTAATTATATATTATATTAAATTTACATGCATAGTTGACTTGTAATTTTCGTTCCGATAAGTCGTACGTCGTCACTCGACTTATGTCCTGGTTCCGGTTTTTCGAACGTCCTATCGTATACTGAGAAAACTTGTACTTTACGTTTCGTGAATTGTAACTTTGTCAAAATATAGTCTTAAATCATCCATAAACTATACCACTGTAGCAAAGCTACTGTAGCAATTCACTATAGCAAATAGTGATTTTTACTGTAGCAATTCACTGTAGCAAATAGTGATTTTCAAAAACACTGTAGCATTTTGGGTACTGTAGCAATTTGAAAATGTTACTATCGTTTACTAAATAACTTGAAATTATATATATGTATATATTTTTTTTAATATACATAAATCAGTTTTTAAATACACATTGGAAGTTATTTATAAATAAATTTTAATAATAAATATTTCAACTTATCATATATATTCAAATAGATATTTAAACCAATAAGTTTAATGTACGGTATCAAATAATTAATACATTGTTACCTTTTCAAGTTATAGTATATATGTATCTATTTACATATAATTGTTCGCGAATCGTCGAAAACAACCGAAGGGTATTTAAATATATAAAAGTAGTTCAAAAATTTTGAGATTCAGTTTTACAGACTTTGCTTATCGTGTCGGAAATGTTAATCATACAAAGATTAAGTTTAAATTTGGTCAGAAATTTCCGGGTCATCACACAAGGCAACAGTGGACGTGGATTAATATTCGAGTTGAACATGATCATACCAAACTTTCGCAGCTCCTTTGTACGAGTTAGGGGGTTCTACAACATTTTGAGATGATCCTTGGTTGGCTGATGCTGTGTTACATGTGAAGTTCGATCGCCTTTACCATCTCGAAGTTGCAAAAGAATCTTTGGTCTGTGATCGTGTTGATTGGTAGAATCGAGTTTGCAACCTTACCTCGAATTGGAATCGCAGTTCATGTGGGATAGCTCTCGATGAGCTTGCTGAATTATATAATCTTATATATTCTTATATTAAACTTGACAAGATTAGAGATTCGTGGCAATTGAAATTCTCCAACACCTAGACCTTATTCGCTGAAGTTCTCCCGCGGCTAATAGAAGACGAAAACATAACAAGTAGAGCAAATTCGCAGGCAGAAACACTTAGAAATAATCTTGTACCTTTAAAAGTTGGGGTGTTCATTTGGAGATTACTAAAGCGACACACACTGGTTCGTGTTGAACTAGATAATCGTGACATTGATCTCCATTCGGTAAGATGCCCTATTTGTGATGATGACGTCTCTTATTAATAAGAATAAGAACTTTACATTATCTAAAGGCATAAATATCTCTCAAAAAATTTCAAGATATAATTTGATTCTATATTTTATTTTACATCATATTGCACATAAGCTTCTATTAATTTATTACTTATTATATTTAAGAATTTTGCTAACTACAGTTCTTAAATATGTCGTCAACATACATTATATGATTGTACATAGCGGTTACCAGTCATTTTCTAACTGGCAGTTATGAGTATATACAATAAAATAATACATGTTAACGACAGTCCTTAAAATTGTCGTTAGTATTTTTTTTTTTTAAACAAATTCTTATATATTTGAGTAGAATAGAATTAGAATATAGGAAAAACAGATTAAAGAAAAAAGAGATATATGAAACTAGTTGGAGCTTGTAGCTGGAGCTGGAGCTTTTGGACTAGAGCTGGAGTTGAAGCTTATTTTTGAAGCTGGTAGCTGAAGCTTATTATTTTCTATGTGGTGTGTTTGGCCGCGCAGCTTGTTAGAGCTTATGAGAGCTTAAGCTTATTTTTTCCTAAGCTTAAGCTAGTAGCATCGTTTGGATGACATAAGTTTTCGAGCTTATGAAAAAAATAAGCTCTAAAAAAAGAAGCTAGTTGGAATAGTTTTTAAAAATAAGCTCCTAAACTTTATAGCTTATGATGTTTAAAATTACGCTTTTGACCCTTATATAATTATCTATCGTATATTTTATTGTCTATTTTAGTCAATTTACAACAATAAGCTCTAGCTCCAGCTACTTTTCACCACACACTTATTAAAAAATAAGCTCCAGCTTCCAGCTTCAAAAATAAGCTTCAGCTACCAGCTCCGTCTATAAGCTTCAGCTCCAGCTCCAGCTAGTAACACCAAACACACCCTATAAGTGTGGTAAATTAGCTGGAGCTTATTATCCAATTCATAAGCTCTACTTTTTTTTTCATAAGCCACGAGTATGTTTGGCACACAAGCTTCGTGGAGCTTATGGAAGCTTATTGGAGCTTGAGCTTATGATTTTATTAAGCTGTCATTTGTTTGGTAGACGTAAAATGTAGAGCTTATGAAAATCATAAGCTCTTAAAAAAAGAAGCTATTTCTAGTAGCTTATGAAAGAAAAAAAAATAGAGCTTATGAACTGAAAAATAAGCTCCAGGTAGTTTAACAAACACTTATAAAGAAATATAAGCTCCAGCTACCAGCTTTAAAAATAAGCTCCAGCTTCAGCTCTAGCTCATAAGCTCCGGCTTGAACCTTCAGCTCTAGCTCAGAAGCTCGAACTATAAGCTTCAACTCCAGCTAGTTTTATCCAAATACACTCTACTAGAAGTAGTTTTTTTTCTAGAGCTAATGGTTTTCATAAGCTCTACTTTTTATATCTACCAAACAAAACTATACTTGGAGCTTATTAAAATAATATGCTCAAGCTCTTATTATAAGCTCTCATAAGCTTCAGCCCAGTGTTGTAAAAAATCCGTTTACTCCCCGTTTAATTCCCAATTAATCATTTTTAAGGGCAATCCGTTCTAATTTTTGAAAATCTGTTTAATTAATTGGTCAACGTCGATTGATGGGTCAAAATCAAATTTGGTAATTAAAGTCGATCAAAGTCAAAATTGGTCAACACTTTAACATGAAGTTGAACTAGAATTTTAAGGATTTTGAACAAAATGAACACTTTTAGATAATTGTGTTAAACTTTATGTTTATATTTATGGTTTTATTCTATATTTTCATATATAATTTTTGAAATTTAATATTTTAATGTAAATAGTACAATCCGATTAATCTCCGAATTTTTGATTAATCCTTTCAAAGTACCGACCGATTAATTCACGAATAGCCGACCGATTAATCCCCTAATAGCGAATTCTGTAACCTTGCTCCCGCCAAACACACCCTACTGTAAAACAAACCTTACCCAAACCAACATAGTCAAAACACCTCGTCAAAACACCTAAACCCATCCAAAATCTTTCCCCCAAATTTCAGACGGTTCTCACCCACCGGTGTTCATCCCACCACCAATTTCCATTTCTATCAACAAACCCATCATTCAAATTGACCTTACAAATGGAAATTTCCCATGTTTTAGGTCACCGCATCCAATCAATTTTCTGTACGTTATCTTCACCATCACAACCACTTCCATACTCAACAAGGCGCATGAAAAATTATCAATCTTTACCTGCAAATTCCGTTTCTACAACCCCCAACAACATTACTACCAATCAAACCCATTTTAGAGGTCGACTATCTTATAATTCATCCAACAAATCCAAAGAAAACAACTCAATTTCCCAGCAAGCTAGACAAGCAGCCATGCTTGATATTCAACAGTCTCAAGATTTAATGTTGGCACTTTCAAGGTCGTTTTTTTTTTAATGATAATTAGATTTAGAGGTTAAGTTGATATGGGCATGTTTTGAAATTATTAAATTAAATGCCCATTAGTTAATATATGTATGTAGTAGTTGGTGTAAAGTATAATGTTGTTAAAAATGGATGCTTTTGTTTAAGCTAATGATATTTAACCTAATTTTGAATTGGAAACGAGTACAGGTCAGGTGTTGTGTTGAAAGTGCAAGACTTGAATGTTATTATGCGCGAATTCGGCAAGCAAAATCGATTGAAGGATCTTTCTCAGGTTATTTCAACTTGTCGATGAGCTTTGTTTATTTTTAATCAATTTCAATGCATTTTGTGAGACATATAGGTAAAAAACAATTCAAGTATACTAGATATAGTTGGAAGTGAACTTTTAGATACAAAATTGTGACGAATGTTGTTTAAGAAGAGTGTTTACATAAAACTACAGATTTGTTATATTATACCGTATTGAGTATTGAATGAAAACGATACAGCTTTTTGAGTGGATGCAGCAAAACGTGAATCTAAGCTTCGCTTCTTATAGTAGTTATATTAAGCACATGGGGAGGAGTCTACATCCCAATAAAGCAATGGAAATATACGATGGAATAGAAGATAAGTTAATCAAGGTTAACCCGTCCGTTTGCAATTCGGTTCTTGGTTGTTTAATTAAAGGTGGGAAGATCGAGAAAAGCTTTGAACTTTTTCGTCTCATGAAGCGAGATGGTCTAGTACCAGATGTTGTTACGTATAGTACGGTATGCCTAAAAACCATTACCATCAGCCTCTTATAACTTGCATAGATTGATTAGTACTTGCATAGATTGTGGTAATGGGTCAGACATGAATTTTTTGGGCTGGTAGAAGCAGGTTTACCCGAAACATGTCTTTTCGAACTTTTTTTTAAAATCTTTTAGGTAGTTGGAAGGTTAAATATGATTCTTAAAAGTATCATGTCTCTATAATAATAAAATTAATAATGTTAAGAAATATTTAATGCAATAAAAATAATGATTTCACATACTTTTTTAAGCTATCATTTTTTATTAAAAAAAATTAAAAATATTTAATAAAAAGTTATATTTTACCATGGTAAGATAGTCCACGCGGCCCTGATATCCTTGCAAGAGGTCTCAGGTTCGAATGTTGTGGTGGTTGGGGATAGGTTGGAAACGGCTACGGAGTAATCCGTCTGGGCTGCTGCGTACATTAGAGTATGGTTCTCAGAATACTCGTCTTCTCGGTAACCCGAACAGAGAAAAACCTTATAACTTTATTTTATTTTACCCGTCCAACCCGTCAAAGATATGACAAAACCATTTTATTGTAGTCGCCTGTGCCTGACCCGTTAAGTATATAACCAAACCATGTTAGTTTACCCGTTTAATGTGTTAAAGATATAACAAAACCCAAAACGATTCATTAGTAACTAATTAGGTTGGTATTGCTCCTGTTTGCTCTAATAATTAATTCTGCTTCAAAATAACGGTAAGCTTTTTATTTTTATTTTATTTTATTTTTTATGTAGCTGCTTGCAGGTTGTGCCAAAGTTGAAGATGGATATTCAAAAGCCATTGAGCTGGTCCAGGAGCTCAAGTACAAGGGTTTGGTGATGGATAGTGTTATATACGGGACAATAATATCCGTTTGTGCATCATGTAATCAATGCAAAGAAGCAGAGACTTATTTTAACCAAATGAAGAGTGAAGGGCATGTTCCTAATATTTTTCATTACAGTTCTTTAATTAATGCGTATTCAGTGGGTGGAAGTTATGATAAGGCTGAGGAGATACTTAAAGAGATGAAACTAGCAGGGTTAGTTCCAAACAAGGTTTGTTTTGTATGCTTCAAAACATTTAAATGTTTTTGTGAAACTTTTGTGTGTAGTTGTTACAAACTTAAATGTTGCAGGTCGTATTGACAACGTTGTTGAAGGTCTATGTTAGAGGAGGCTTGTTTGAAAAAGCAAGAGAGCTGCTAAATGAATTAGAAGTCCTCGGTTATGCCGAAGAAGAGGTAATGGTTACTTTCTTGATCATGGTTACATTAGATTTTGATGGCGGGTTGGGCAGTTTGCGTTACAGTTGTAGATGGGTTCTGGTTGAAATGGGCCAGGTCAGGTTGGCCCAGTTAGTTTTTCCTGTTCGGGTCACCCTGGAGGGCGAGTATTACGACCCCATACTCTAATGTACGCGGCCTAGCCAGATTAATCCGTGGCCATTTCCAACCCATCCCTGGCACCACAATATTCGACATGAGATCTCTTGCATGGTTACCCGTTGTCCATTCTAAATAAATAATAAATTGATTAACACGTTTATTTGATCACAACAATAATATTATTACAATAATATAATATAGTAGTGTAGATCTTTGAAAAACAACAATGTAGAAGGTCAAATGCACTATATGTTGACTTTGAGTGACTATCAATTCATTTGACCCATTCATCTTTTAGCTATTTGTTTGGATAATTTATGTGAGCCGTTTGAGATAAAACACTGCCGACTTGATAATAAGTAATGGGTAGAAATTGCACCCCCAATCAAATTACAAACTCCTTGTTTCTTGAGCGGTTGAATATTAAGCTTATGCATTGTTACTATGTGGAAATGATTTAAAGATATGTGACATTTAATTTTGATCACCCAAGTTCCTATGTCTTGCTAACGCAATCTAAAATCTTGTACAGATGGTCACATAAACTGTAATCATGCATACCTTTGCATTTTGATTTGATTGTAGATGCCATACTGTTTGCTAATGGATGCTTTATCAAAAGCCGGACAAATAGATGAAGCTAAATTGGTGTTTACTGAAATGACACGAAAGAATGTGAGAACAGGCAGGTATCCTTGACAATCGAGATTTTTTTTTTTTTTTTTTTTTTTTTAATGTTTTATGTAATATTTTTTTTGGCTTTTTGATATCTTAATTTTCCAATAACTCGGTTTGGGAAGTTCTTGAAAGTAACTCTTTTGTGCTGAAATTACACTCAGATGGCTATTCCTACAGTATTATGATTTCGGCTTTGTGTCGATATGGGCTCCTTGAAGAGGCAAAGCAATTAGCATCCGAATTTGAAGCCAAATATGAAAAATATGATGTCGTTATTATGAACACGATGCTGTGCGCCTACTGCAGAACCGGTGAAATGGAGAGTGTGATGAATTTAATGAAGAAAATGGATACATTAGCAATCAATCCTGACCGAAATACTTTTCATATTTTGATTAAATATTTTGTAAAGGAGAAATTATATATGCTTGCTTTCAAGACTTTGCAAGATATGCACAACAGAGGCCAACAACCGGATGAAGTATGTTGCCCTTTTATTTATTTTTATTTATTAATAATGACAAAATTAAAATAAAAGAATCTTATTTTTTTATATTATTTTTTTAAGAAGTGTTGAAGTTATTTACTTCAGCATTTAATTTGGAATTTTTTTTTTTTTTTTTTTATTTCAGGAACTTTGCTCTAATCTAATACTACATCTTGGTAAAACTGGGGCCCATGCAGAAGCGTATAGCGTGTATAATATGTTGAGATACGGTAAGAAACCAATGTGCAAGGATCTTCATGAGAAAATTTTGTATATCCTCATAGGCGGGCGGCTCTATAAAGATGCATACGTTGTATTCAAGGTGCGTTTTGAGTATTTGTTGATTAAATGTTTTTTGTCGGTTTTACTTGTTAATATATAATTCATCGTTCAGGATAATGCAAGGTTGATCTCTCGTCCTGCTATGAAGAGGTTTTCTAGTACATTTATGCGATTTGGTAATATTAATTTAATAAATGATGTCATGAAGGCTATCCACAACTCAGGCTACAAAATTGGTCAGGTAAATAAATGAGTAAATGACCTTGTTTGTTTGATCAAGTTCAATTTCCAAATCTCGACGATGTTACAATTGTTTATTGCTGTATTTTTATTTTATATATTTTATATTTTATTAGGGTTTGTTTTCGATGGCTGTAACGCGTTACATAGATCAACCTGAAAAGAAAGATTTGCTACTTCAACTGCTGGAATGGATGACTGGTCAAGGCTACATTGTCGATTCGTCTACTAGAAATTTGATACTTAAGAACTCCGATTTGTTGGGACGTCAACAAACAGCTGAGATTTTGGCTAAACAACATGTGATGTCAAAGGCAATAAAAACACGCGAGATGAGTAAAAAATGATAAAAGAGACTTGATACATGATCTTTTGTTTTCACCGGCACTCGATATAGGTTTGGGCTTTTGTTAAGTCCAGTAAATGGTGCATAAAAACAAGATTTGCCATAGTTTTTATTTGGGCTCTTGTTAACTCCGGTGAAGGTACGTTTAAAATTCCACAAAATACAAACCATGATGCTGTGTTTGTGTCAGGTTTTCGACCAGTATAGTTTGTAGGAAAGCAAAGGAAGATGTGATACACAAGAGAAACAAGGTCAGTAACAAATGTATTTCTTTGATACTTCTACTGAGCTGAGTGAAGTTTTATTTTGCGGTTATAATGAGCAAAACCTTGTTTCTGTAAATTGAGGATCGAAGTGTATGATCACAGTTTATAATATGTAACGGATGTTACGTTAATTTGATAAGCTATATAATATGTAATTGTGTACCGAACTATACAATGGACACACAATTCATATCATTAAGACTAGTAAATTAGAGTACATGGTTCAAATGCAAGAGAAACTAACAAGATTCACATTTATGTATCATACTAGTTAAATAACTCGTGAATTCACGGGTATGTTCAAGAAATTTATTTATAAAGATACGTGGATAGTTACAATTATTGTTAAAGATATGCGTGATTTAATTGTGATTTAATTATGTTGATACCGTTGGTCTTAACAAATTTTTAATTTAAATTCAAAAGATAGACTTAAGGTAAAATACATTATCATAGATGATCAAAGATAAAAATCTGAATATAAATCTCTTTTTAATTTAATAAAACATTTGCAGATGTGATGAATTCATTTTTTATCTGGTTTTATTTTAACACGCAAAATCGAATATTAATTTAATTTAACTATATTAAATCGAATATAATAATGCTTTTAACATATATGAACACTTCATTGTTCTGAAAGATTAATTTCTTTTTATAGAAGATAAATATCATCTACTTAAGGAATAAAATCATACTTCACAAAATTTT
The DNA here is from genome assembly GCF_046630445.1 of Rutidosis leptorrhynchoides. Lineage (NCBI taxonomy): Eukaryota > Viridiplantae > Streptophyta > Magnoliopsida > Asterales > Asteraceae > Rutidosis > Rutidosis leptorrhynchoides. The sequence continues at coordinate 551,905,278 of NC_092336.1, read as the reverse complement.
TGATAAAAAATTGAAAATATAACAATCGAAATGTCACGATTTAAAAAAACCATGTTAAGGTACGAACTATTATTTTAAGTTGAATATCGAATGAAGCATATCAAATGATCAGAATATCTGAGCTGCGAAAATATGAAAAAATATGTGATACATAATGAATATGAAATATATAATGACAAATAAGATTTAAGGAATGAATTTAATTCTCGAGTTTATTTAACCGTATTTAGTTATTGCACTTATTTTTTGTTTAAATTTCGTGAATTAGTTAAAAAATTTTATGTTGATTATATTGACTTATTTAAATGGAAGACTAGCTTAATGCCCGCGAATTCGCGAGGCTACTTTATGGGACTAAGCAAGTATTAGTAAGTAATTAATGTGAAACATTATATTATTTGCGTAGTTTTCAGTAGCGGACACAATCATAGAATATTGCTATATAGTCGTTGAGCAAAAGATAACAAATAAACCCATAAATGCACGTCTAAGCATGCGTTATATTATCCAAATGTTGTATACTTTATAAAGTATTTGTTGGGTTGTTTAAGAAAAGAAACATAAATGGGTCAGATATAAAAAAATTCATCTTGCCTAGTCCAATATTTTTTCTTTTTTTATAAAACCATATGATAACGTTATTTTCTCAAATTGTCAAAGGAAGATAACCAAAAGGTTCTCGCTTTAAGCCAACAACCCCTTTCAAATTGGACCCGCCCATCTTGCCTTCTTTCTTTTTTACATAAACAAATTTGTTTACTTTAGTAAACTTAGAAATAAAAAGTAAGATAATATGACATGAAGTGAGCATGAAAAACACACAATTTAACTTTTTTTTTTAGGTATTAACATAAACATTATTAACACTTTATATAAAGACAGGTTGTTAACAACTAAAATAGATAATATTTTAATATATTTATTAAACATGAAAAAGTTAATTTACAAATGTCATAAATGAGATAAATGAGTCCGGAAGTTGTTAGTTGCTCCTTCAAGGGTCTTGATGGGTGGTGGGAGCTGGTATGGGCCATTGTAACCCATTTCAAGAACCAATTTTTGCAGCTGCTACCGTCAAAAACGTCAGCTGTTTTCGAGAAGAAAGTGAACCCGAATGTTGATGCCGTGTCTGCGATAAGCGACTTGAAGCAGTAAATGTTTGTTTTTCTTTTACTTGTTAGTAACGGTAGGTAATAGATAATTATATAATGGTGTAATATAACAGTTCTTGGATAAATAATGTTTAATCAAAATGGAGTTAGTTGAAATGTGAGATTTCATGTGTTTAAACCTTACAGATTTCGAGGCTGTGTGTTATTTGCTGGTTCAGCGAGTATCTAGTCCAGCAGAGTATGTGTGAACCTTTGATGATGCTTCAACTAATTGTCAACTAAAATTACAATTAAAACAACGCAATTAAAACATTAACCAAATGCTTAAGTTTGTAATAAGCAAATAAATGGTACACTCATACTTGGGGAATCCAAATTTATGTCACAATTCGTTGGTGACTTCTTTTTCTAAAAATCATGTATATATGTCGACGTAGGCCCTTTATGACTCAAATGGGTCCTAATTACCCACTTCAATCAATCTATACCCAAAACTCATTTTTAAAACATTAAAACTTACAAACTCACTTAACTCAACATTTAGGACGTGTCTACAATGACCATTACCCAAATTGACCCCCTTTTGACACAAACAGGTCAATAGTCACAATGTACCAAAATAAACAAGTTGACATAAGAACTATCAAAGCGACAACATGACCAAAACTTTAATAAAACAATAATACCCACAAGACATTTTATTTGGAGCTATTAAATCATAATGAATGGAGAGAGAGCTTCCATAACCACTTACATTTAGTGTTTCTTCAAAGTGACCATTGTACTTAACCCAAAAATTAGTACACGTACGCATTGTTGACCATTTAGTCCAATTCTTTGACATTATTGCAGCTTTTGACATCAACATACCGAGCATCTTCTAATCCTTTGCATTCTCATCCTCTTTCTTATAATTAAAAACATTAATTGAACCTATCAAAAAATACATCAATTAACAGAGGTAAGCATAAACTTTGTGAACGACATAGGAATTCAAGCAATAATTAACCAATAGCGTGTCATCTTGTAAGTAACAAGATAGCCATCTCCTTAGATAACAAATCATTCCGAAAATCTTTCCGCAAGATTGTAAATCCGTTGCCTTCATCCATGCTTCTATACAACATAGCATTTAGCTAATAACTACATTATCAAATATATATATATATATATATAACATAATTTCCATCAAGTTGTTGCAACATATCTATAACATAAACCGAAATATACCACCAAATATTAGTCATTACAACATAAGTATAATTATATTATACCTATAATCTAAAAGAGATAGTGGAAATAAATAGTAAGGGCATTTTTGTCTTTTCATTATATTTTAAGAATGCCCTTTCATTATATTTTAAGAGATAGTGGAAATGAATAGTAAGGGCATTTTTGCCTTTTCATTATATTTTTTCTTTCGTTTTGCACAACAAAGCCCCCTCACACTTTTCTAAAAAAAACAAATCGACCCCCTATACAGGGGGTAAAGTGTCAAATTATCATTTTCATAAAAAATCTTAAATAAACTCCACCCAAATATACAACGGGCCATATCTTCTCGCTCGCATCGAGTCAAATTTTTCCGACACCATCGTTAAACTCGAAATAATTTTAGGAACACAATGTCACTAGCTATACGCAAAACGGACGATTTTTTAAAAAAACGCTAAATATTTGGGGTACTTTTCATACACGTTTATTTTGCGTTATATTTTTAAAAATCGACAATTCCATAGCGAAACGCGAAGATGCACATATAGTGTTAATTTATAATAACATTTAAATTTTTCACGGGTTATACCTTTTAGTTCGACTCGAGTTGCGCTTCAACGACATCATCGTTCGCCACGAAATAATTTTACAAACTAAACGCAATAAAATACATTGAAAACCGAACCCCCGACGCGAAGCGAGGGTTCGAACACTAGTTCAATCAATAAAACACCTACATCGCTTACAAATTCGTTTTCGACTTGAGACATATACTCCAAATACCCCTTTTTCAACAATGTAGTTCTTTAAGGAATTATTCGACAGCTCATAATCATATTTGAAGTTAGCACATCAACATAATAAGCAACAACAATCGTATTCGTTTCCTCAATAATAAACTTGTACGATTTTACGAAAATTAAAACCCATAACTAAGGTCATCATATCAATATTATGAAAACAACATACTGTAATATTAACAATATAAATAGAACATTAGTTTCACTACGAAACTCACCTTAGGTGCGAATGAATAGTTAAGCAAACTTGATTCTTCTCCATTTTGCTTCCACCTATCATCATTCACATAACATACATCAACATACATATATACACGTTCACTTTTCCCACCGTCTACATTTCATTGAATTTTCTAAGTCTTTCAAGACTTGACTTACTATCATATCTATTTATCTATCTTTCAATATTATTTAGTATTTCATAACTTTTAGTAAGTTCATAAAGCTATAAACGAAGTTTACACCTTATTTCTCTAACATTTCTTTACTACTAACAAAATTGTCACTACATCAGTTATCCTCTTAAAACATCACACTCATTACAACCATAAGTCTTTCATTCAAATTACCATGATCATCTTTCATTCACTTACCATGCACTTTGCTTACATTTTCTTTCAACTCAATATTAAAAATTGTTAATAACTATCTCATCTACTTTATAACCATAAAACTCAATTTAGGTTTCACCTCCATCAAATTCTCAATCGGAAAACTCAGTTTTCTAATACCAATATAATCTTTTCTATAAACGTTACCTGAACTTGAATTGCATTTCTCACATTTTCCAGAAAACATCTCACTTTTAAGCAACTAAATGCACAAAAAAAGTGTGTATTCGAAATCTAGTCATACACAAAACGATTACAAAATTTTGCCTTTATATCAAATACATACAGCAATAAGCTTGGCACAGAACTTTACAAACAAGTTAACAAATTCATAAAAAAAACTAAAGAATGTAAGAATAAATTAAGACCCCATAGACAAAATATAACACTTATCGTTACTCGATATCATGTAACTGTAATTTTTTTTACCTCTTTTGTTAGATTGAAAAGTCTCCATCATCTATTAACCTATTTACACAAACCGATTATAAAGAATATGAAGATCAGGTACCTGAAGTAACCAATTTAAGATGTTGTGACCGAAAACAGATGAACGGATGTCGCCAGCGATTACTTGTAACTTCAAATTATAAATCGAGTAAAACGCATCCACTTTACAGCCTTGACTCGAACTGTCAACACTTTTAGTCTGACCATGAATGCTATCAGATACATTCTTGACTTTCTGTCTCTTTTCTGATATTCAATATTAATTAAGAAAAAATCAGCATATTAACTGTGAGTTACATAACACATACCATAAACTGATTGGATAAAGGGAGTTGGCGATGGAAGTGGCGACGGTCAGCTTAACGACGACACAAAAACCCTAGTTTCTGCCCACATACATTCTGATGAGTCAGGGGACTGGAGACCTTAATTTTAGGCCACAACTTCCCTCTGTTGTAACAATTCGGACGAAAAGGAACGAATCAATCTAACTGACCAGTAGTGAGGGAAGGTGGTGGTCTGAACTCTGAAGTAGTGAGAAAAGTTGAGGGGTTTTACTTATTGGTCGTAGCTTTTTATTGCACTGTGTATAGCAGTTGTAAAACCAACTCTTGTTTAACTAAATAGGTCCAATGATTCCTTCACATGTGAATCTGTTGAACTATAAAACAAAAGCGAAAACAATAGCATATTAAGTTAGAAGTTTTGTTAATTTGTGTTGCGTTTATAAGTATATTACCTTGTAGTTGTGAGGATTTTGTTGCAATAGTACTTCTAGAGGAACTCGTTTCTAAACTTTTCTGTCTCCAGCTGATGATATTGTTGTCTCTAATATCAGTCGTGGATTCACCAAGAGTTTGATACTGGCTTCTCTAATGATCATATAGCTCTTCTTGAAAGTTTGTTGCCTCATCTTTCCATAGTGTGAGCTCTATCAAGTTGTCTCACTATAGTAACAATATATTGCTAGAAACAAAATTTACTTCTTAAAAATGATATATTCTCTAACATTAATACCTAATAAGAAAAATGAGTTATTTAATATGAAAGTAACGTACTTGAGATTGATGATTCGAACAAAGCAGGTAGAATACTCCTTGTACCTACATCAGACCCAGTGTGATCCCTCTTATTAATAACTATCATATAAGCCAGATAATATTCATTCCTAATGTATTGCTGACTATTTCGAATATAATATATCCTATCTAGCTCGGTACTACAATACACAACAACTAAATACTTTTACCACTTCTATGTAATATGGTATAAACCCTCTGTTGGTGAATTTGATAACAATAGTGCATATTCATAGTTAGTTAATTTAGAAACCCCAAATAGAAACCCTAATTCATTGAAATACTTCTTTCATTACCCTGATTAAAGGTTATGAGTATGTGAAGCTATTTGATCGTTTATTGAATAAGGAATTCTGAAGTGAAGCTGTTTGATTTGGTATCATCGATTCGTGACTCCTGTTTGATTTGGTATCACGAGTTTTTGATAGGTTATGTTACTCCGTATTGAAAAAGGAATGAGAATGAAATACCAATAAGGGATAGTAGAAGAAAGAACGATATGCACCTGAATGTACGCTTTTATTTCGATTTCGAGTTGATGTAATCACAATCCAGTATCCACGAACATCCGATCGTCTGCTTTAGGCAAAAAGGGTTGAATATGAACAGAATACATATGAACGCGATTTGTATTTTGATAGCGGTTGACGTTTTGACAAACCATTGTTCACGAACATCGGACCTTCTCTTCTACGCAATCCGGTTGAATCTGCTCTGATTTCATATGAAGACGATACGAACATCAGACCGTCTCTTCGCTGTTTGAATCTGAACGATGTGAGTAAATGTAGAAGATTGAATGGTGTAGGAAGCTAGGGTTTTTTTTTTTCAGATCGTGAATGATTTTGGGGAATGAGGAGAAATAAAAGACCCTAAAATTTCAATTTTAGCCGCCGATTTTTTTGTGTGGGTATTTTTGTAATCAAACAATTCAAAGTTAGGATTATGAGATCATTAGTAAGATTAGGAAGAAATGAAGGGCTAAGATCAAAGATGGTTAGTTAAACGGATGGTTGAGATTAGTTTATGCTCCTTAAAATGACCTATTTTTGTTTTTGTTATTATATATAGTATAGATATAGATATAGATATAGATATAGATAGATTAAAAGAGAATAATTAAACTTTTAAATTAGGTAGAAGTTAATTATCTATTTTCTTAAAAAAAAAAAAAAAAATTAATAGGTAATATATGACATCATCATAAACCCTTATATCGCGACACATGTCAAGTCCATTGTTTAAGATGACATCATCAAGTTAGTATTCAAATATATTAAGATTTCTGGATTAAATCATCTATTTTATTATTATTGTACAAAACAAGTTAAAGTTTATAGTCTATTTTCAAATTATTAAAATTGACCACGAATATTTTACTTAAATATCCGTAGTCTATTCGGATTGTATCATGATCGCTTCTACCTCAAATGTGCTAGAGAGATTTGAATCTAAGAATTCTTCTGAGATATCAAAACACCAACTACTATGTCATGTTATCACACATTTATATGTAAATAAACAAATTCTCTTTAAATCAAAAATATTTGAAGCATTTTGTTTAGATTGTAGAATTAATTAAAACGATTAATTACTACGTTACATTTAATTATTAGCCTTTTATTTTACTTATTCATTCAGAGTTACAACATGTACTAAACTACTAAGACTACTAAAAGTAGTACTAACAAAACCGTTATGATTAATTAAGTTTTATTTTGGATTAATAAACTAATATGGAGTACCAAAATATTTGAATTACTTAAGTTTTTTGTAAGAAATATGTATATACGAAACTGAAATAATCAAACATGTTATCACAAACGTAATAATCAGATTATTAATAAATAATCAAAATAAGAGAAAGTTGAAACGATCTCACCGATATTAGGTTGAACCGGGCTTGTGTTTGACACAATTCCCTTAAAGAGATTCTTCGTCTGTTCCCAGTGTACACCGGTCCGAAGCAGCGTATTGCCGGACTTAAACAATTGCCTGAAAATGTTGTCTACATCATTCATAATAAGCTAACACACATTTTTGTCTCTTTTGACCAAAGTCATTAATCAAACAAAAACTAAGCTTATGTATACTTTGTGTGTGTATTTTTATGGAGCTAAGTTTCATCTATATTTCCCTAAGTTAGTGAATCATCAATCACCAACCTCTTATATAGAATAAAGGAGGGAATATGAAAGAACTCATAATGACAATTAACATGTTACTTAGTACTCATAAGTTATCAAATGCCCATTAAGTTGCAACAAATGTTACTTTAACTTGCACCTTTATAACTTTCATGAGAATCAATTGTCATTCAATTCTTTATATTATCCAACAATCCCCCACATGAATGAAATTGATAACCAAAACAAAATAGTCACACGATTTCTCATTCATTTTGCTCCTTATCAAATATCCTTAAGCATCAATATCTCATTCCTTTAAAATCTACTTTGAATATATATAACATTATGTTATGTAGCCTTGGCCACCGACCACATAACCATATAATCCAAAGTTGGTGTGAATCTCGTTTCACATAGATTTTTCAACATGAATAGATATCGATCTCAAAATAAGGACACACATGTTTCAACAAAAATTTTCAGCGGTTGAATCTTGCATACGATAGGTAGGTGTTACCCTTTGAACCTTCGCTCATGAAACATACTTAGTCTACTGGCTCTGAGTAGACGGTGATGTCTTTGAACTCGTCTGCCATTTGTGTAGGCGACAATACGCTTCACACAAGACTCTCCCTGACAAAGTCAAGTCCTCATAGTCATGTTCATTATGGTCCTGAAACACTAGCTTGGTTCTGCAAGAGCCATTAAGTACTGTGCCCTAACAATACCCTTCGAAGCGACCCCACTTCTCTCTCACATAGGTGATTCGCCACTGAGTGGCTACTGAGTAACCACACATGGTTATCTCAGTTGAATCATTAAAATTCACAAGCTTATCCTCTTACGTGTCACTTTTAGGAATGGACTAGGAGGTCTACTCATAATTAGTAAACTCCCTTTAAAAGGCGTATGGGTTGCTAGTTTAGTAATTAACTCCCCCACAGTGACCGTCACCAGTTCATACAAGTAGGTTGTCCTATTGAACTCAGATCTTGGGATCTCCAGTCAACTGAGTTAGGTTTTCCTTCATATAAACTTAGCCTTTCATGGGCTTCAGTCCAATTCCCACGCACGACTCATTCACTAACTCTCTGCTTAAGCCTTTTGTCAGCGGATCCGCAACATTATCATTTGACTTCACATAGTCAAAGGTGATAATTCCTTTAGATATTAGTTGTCGTACTTTACTATGTCTACGTCTCATATGTTTATTAATACCATTACACATTGTAATATGAGCTCTACCAATCACCGATCGGCTATCACAATGTATACATATGGCTGACACCGGCTTAGGCCATCTTGGTATATTCTCAACGAATTGACGTAGCCATTCTCCCTCTTCACCGACTTTATCTAAAGCGATGAATTTTGATTCCATCGTGCCGTTTGTTTAAACGATTTCCACGATATAGCATCACCTCTAAGTGTGAATACATATCCACTTGTTGCTCTGGAATCATTTATATCAGATATCCAGTTCGCATCAAAGTGACAGTTGATCACTACAGGATATCTATTATAATGCTACTCGTAATCCCGAGTACCGAAGTAACCTAATCATACAACTCTAATAAGATGTACTTAGATTATTCGTGTATCTATTTAGCTTGCTTACAGCATATGCTAAGTCGGATCGAGTACAACTCATTAGATACATTAGAACGCATTATCATGTATCATGTTCTTGATATCAAAATGCAAGACACCCCCCCATTTTCAAGCTATCGTGTTGATCATTTTACACAACCAACTAGGTTTACCGCTTATCATTCAACGCTTCCCCCGCATGTCTTGCAACTTGATATCATAATCATATATATCTAATATGATTCTAATCAATGAAATGTTCAAATGCCCACACATAAGATTTACATCTTTTGTGATCCATATTTTAGCACATTTGAGCAATTCTTAGTCATTTTCTAGGTTTGACCTAGAGACGTAGAATTTAGAAACTTAACAAAAGTTTCGCACTCAAATTGTATCTGAATATCGATTAGATAATTCAAAACGTCAAGATAATAGAATAATAAAGATTGACATCTTTATATTTATAATTATCTTCAATATCATAATTCACATAACATGTGAATAATTAACATCATCAATGATGTTCACAAATCTGGTTTCAAAATATACTAAATCCTTCTATTATTGAATGAAAGTGATTTTGTCTATAAATATATTCAACACAATGAAATATTAATTGTTAATTGATCTTTGCAGATGCTCGTCATTAACAAATCTACGTCTAGTACTCCATAGACTTTATGTCAAAAGCATTAGAATAAAAGACGCATCATACATATTCTACATAGCTTTTCTCACAAGAAATGTCATACCATATCTCTTGTATCATGACAAAATAATAATTCAATTTATTATCACAAATAAATATTTAATGGCATCTCTCCATTGAGATCCTTCAGAGGAAGTTCGTCATATCTACTAGTTCCTCTTGAAATAGACCATTAGGTGTTTCATCTTGAACACCTTCATTGTCTATTGTAGATGAATTTCCACGTTCATTTTTAATGTGTGGAAATACAGTTTGAAAGAATGAAACACTTCTTGATTCAATTTTCAAACCCTTGTCTATATCCGGAATATTGGATTCATACACAAGGAAGCGATAACTGTGTTCAGCATATCCGATAAATATACAGTCAACAGTCTTTGATCCTATCTTTTGTGCCTTAGATAATGGAAAATTTTACCTTTGCTAGGCACCTCTCACACTTTGAGGTACTCATAGGATGGTTTTCGTTTCTACCATAACTCGTGTGGGGTTTCATCCCTTTTCTTTTTGGGGTATCTTATTTAAAAGATAGTTTGCCAATAGGACGACATCCCCCCACATTGACTAGCTCACACTAGAACTCACTAAAATGACATTTACCATTTCTTTCAAGGTCCTATTCTTTTGTTCAATAGTCTCATTCGATTGAAAAGGGGGTTGTGGTTGCATTTATTAGCAATTTGAGGATAATTGTCAATAAACTAATCAAAATAAAAAAAAACATTTAAGCAATACCTATATCCAAGGTTGCAGAAATCGGTTCTCGGGGAGTTCTCGGCAGGGTCTCCAAAACGAGAACTCGGAGAACTCGGGGAGTTATCGGCGGTTGACTTTCGTTGACTTTTGAGATTTTACCGAGTTTTTTCCGAGATTTGGCCGATTTTACCGGGATTTGATCGATTTTTTCGAGATTTGACCGATTTTTCTGAGATTTGACCGATTTTTGGTCGTTGAGCCATTTTTTGGCCCATTCCAAAACAAGTTCTCGGCAGGGGGTCAAACCGATTTCTCCCCGAGAAATCGACCGAGTTTTCCGATTTTTGCAACACTGCTTGTGAGCCATTAATTCTAATTTGAATTTTATTTTATATATTTTTATAATTTGTAATACTAATGTTTGTTAAGGGTATGAAGGTCTTTTAATAAAGAATGCCAATAAATCTTAGTAATGCAAATTCATGATTTAAATTAATGGTTGGATTAGTGTGTTTAATATTGATCTAATGGTTAGAATTTTATTTGAAGCTTAATATTTATTTCACATTTAAGATTTTTTTTAATAAAGAGAGAGAGAGAGAGAGAGAGAGAGAGAGAGAGAGAGAGAGAGATTGATTTTAGAATATTATAAGGTGTTCGAATGCTATTTTTAATCTTAATACTTATATTTTGAATGCTATTTTTGATTGTGCAAGTCACGAGCTTTTAATCTAATTGTAAAATAGTCAGTGTACATAGCTCAATGTTTAAACTTCGAGGGTTAAAATTGTAATTTCAAATTTCAGCTTCTCCTTGTTTTTATCTTGTTTGCTATGGGCGGGAAACTGAAAATTTTTCATCACTGAAACACACAGTGAAAATACACACAATCAGAAAGAAAGAAAGAAGAAAGAGGAAGTAACAAAAGACGATAAAATGTCGACATTTGATTACCCCCGGATTAATCGAAAAGAAATAAGCGTAAGTAAAACTGGTCTACAAGTAGCGAGCGTCATGAAGCCGATCTCATAAACCCTAACCCGGAATTCATCTCCGGCCTCTACACTCAATTACTCATTCACATCTCCTGTATCCAGTAACTAACTTCTAAACCCTAACCACCACTTATGTAGAGGAGTCTTGACACTATTTACAGATGTCCTGGGATCCACACACTATTGCTAGTCTTTAAGACATGACTGCTATGACCCGAGCACTTAGACTACTTTAAATACAAATCGTACACGTTCGATTACATTATTGACTCCTATAGCCCACATGGCCTACACACTTATTTCACTCATTATGACTATGGCCTACAAGGCCCACACACTTAATACATTACATTATTCATTTTTATTACTATGGTCCACGTGGAACCCACTTCTTTTTGATCTGTAACTGTAATCATGATTTAATGTATTCTGACTTTACGTATTCTGACTTCGACGATGCAAAATTGTGAATTGAAGTCTAATCTATAAAAGTGTCGTGACTATTGGAGAGAATTATAAATAATTGTTGTATGAATATGAGATATAAAAGAACCGACATGTTGCATGGAATTTAATATAAGAAAGGTGGGAGTTCATTATTGCTTGAGAGTTTCAATATGGAACGCAGAGAATTAATTATATGGTTGAATACAATCGTATTTTGTATTGAATATGAATCATGAGTATGAAATAATACTACGGAGTAATATGAATATATAATGAATGAAGTGTCTACTATAGGGATAGATGTTGGTATTCATAATTCGTTAGGACTTAACGACGATTTTACAGTGACCCGAACTTTTCCATGTTTATATATATATTAAATGAAATTGATATTTATATGATTAAGTGTTTCCAACATGTTAAGCAATCAAACTTATTAAGACTTGATTAATTGAAATAGGTTTTATATAGACAATTGACCACCCAAGTTGACCGGTGATTCACGAACGTTAAAACTTGTAAAAACTATATGATGTCATATATATGGATATATATATATAGTTAACATACTATTATGATAAGTAAACATATCATTAAGTATATTAACAATAAACTACATATGTAAAAAAAAGACTACTAACTTAATGATTTCGAAACGAGACATATATGTAACGATTATCGTTGTAACAACATTTAACTGTATATATATCATATTAAGAGATATTCATACATGATAATATCATGATAATATAATAATTTAAAATCTCATTTGATATTATAAACATTGGGTTAACAACATTTAACAAGATCGTTAACCTAAAGGTTTCAAAACAACACTTACATGTAACGACTAACGATGACTTAACGACTCAGTTAAAATGTATATACATGTAGTGTTTTAATATGTATTCATACACTTTTGAAAGACTTCAAGACACTTATCAAAATACTTCTACTTAACAAAAATGCTTACAATTTCATCCTCGTTCAGTTTCATCAACAATTCTACTCGTATGCACCCGTATTCGTACTCGTACAATACACAGCTTTTAGATGTATGTACTATTGGTATATACACTCCAATGATCAGCTCTTAGCAGCCCATGTGAGTCACCTAACACATGTGGGAACCATCATTTGGCAACTAGCATGAAATATCTCATAAAATTACAAAAATATTAGTAATCATTCATGACTTATTTACATGTAAACTAAATTACACATCCTTTATATCTAATCCATATACCAACGACTAAAAACACCTACAAATACTTTCATTCTTCAATTTTCTTCATCTAATTGATCTCTCTCAAGTTCTATCTTCAAGTTCTAAGTGTTCTTCATAAATTCTATAAGTTCTAGTTTCATAAAATCAAGAATACTTCCAAGTTTGCTAGCTTACTTCCAATCTTGTAAAGTGATCATACAACCTCAAGAAATCTTTCTTATTTATAGTAAGATCTTTCTAATACAAGGTAATACTCATATTCAAACTTTGATTCAATTTCTATAACTATAACAATCTTATTTCGAGTGGAAATCTTACTTGAACTTGTTTTCGTGTCATGATTCTGCTTCAAGAACTTTCAAGCCATCCAAGGATCCTTTAAAGCTAGATCTATTTTTCTCATTTTCAGTAGGTTTATCCACAAAAAATGAGGTAGAAATGATGTTCATAACATCATTCGATTCATATATATAAAACTACCTTATTCGAAGGTTTAAACTTGAAATCACTAGAACATAGTTTAGTTAATTCTAAACTTGTTCGCAAACAAAAGTTAATCCTTCTGACTTGACTTTTAAAATCAACTAAACACATGTTCTATATCTATATGATATTCTAACTTAATGATTTAAAACCTGAAAACACGAAAAATACCGTAAAACCGGATATACGCCGTTGTAGTAACACCGCGGGCTGTTTTGGGTTAGTTAATTAAAAACTATGATAACCTTTGATTTAAAGTTGTTCTTCTGGGAAAATGATTTTTCTTATGAACATGAAACTATATCCAAAAATTATGGGTAAACTCAAAGTGGAAGTATGTTTTCCAAAATGGTCATCAAGACGTCGTTCTTTCGACTGAAATGACTACCTCTTAAAAAACGTCTTGTAACTTATATTTCCGACTATAAACCTATACTTTTTCTGTTTAGATTCATAAAATAGAGTTTAATATAAAAACATAGCAATTTAATTCACTCAAAACGGATTTAAAACGAACAAGTTATGGGTAAAACAAGATTGGATATTTTTTTATTGTTGTAGCTACGGGAAATATTGTAACAATTCTATACAAATCATATCCTAGCTAACTTATATTGTATTATACATGTATTATAATATATTATGTAATCTTGGGATACCATAGACACGTATGCAAATGTTTTGACATATCATATCGACCCATGTATATATATTATTTAGAACAACCATAGACACTCTATATGTAGTAATGTTGGAGTTAGCTATACAGGGTTGAGGTTGATTCCAAAAATATATATACTTTGAGTTGTGATCTAGCCTGAGACGTGTATACACTGGGTCATGGATTGATCCAAGATAATATATATCGATTTATTTCTGTACATCTAACTATGGACAACTAGTTGTAGGTTACTAACGAGGACAACTGACTTAATAAACTTAAAACATTAAAACGTATTAAAAATATTGTAAATATATTTTGAACATACTTTGATATATATGTACATATTTGTTATAGGTTCGTGAATCGACCAGTGGCCAAGTCTTACTTCCCGACAAAGTAAAAATCTGTGAAAGTGAGTTATAGTCCCACTTTTTAAAATCTAATATTTTGGGATGAGAATACATGCAATTTTATAAATGTTTTACGAAATAGACACAAGTAAATGAAACTACTTTATATGGGTGAATGATCGAAGCCGAATATGCCCCTTTTTAGCTTGGTAGCCTAAGAATTTGGGAATAGACCCCCAAATTGACGCGAATCCTAAAGATAGATCTATCGGGCCCAACAAGCCCCATTCTGGAATTTGGAATGCTTTAGTATTTCGAAATTATCATGTCCGATGGGTGTCCCAGAATGATGGGGATATTCTATATGTATCTTGTTAATGTCGGTTACCAGGTGTTCACCGTATAAATGATTTTTATCTCTATGTATGGGATGTATTGAAATATGAAATCTTGTGGTCAATTATTATGATTTGATAATATACAGGTTAAACCTATAACTCACCAACATTTTATTGACATTTTAAGCATGTTTATTCTCAGGTGATTATTAAGAGCTTCCGCTGTTGCATACTAAAATAAGGACAAGATTTGGAGTCCATGTTTGTATGATATTATGTAAAAACTGCATTCAAGAAACTTATTTTTGATGTAATATATTCTTATTGTAAACCATTATGTAATGGTCGTGTGTAAACGGTATATTTTAGATTATCATTATTTGATAATCTTTGTAATGCTTTTTAAACCTTTATCGATAGAATAAAGGTTATGGTTGTTTTAAAAATGAATGCAGTCATTGAAAAATGTCTCATATAGAGGTCAAAACCTTGCGACGAAATCAATTAATATGGAACGTTTATAATCAATATGAACGGGACATTTCAGTTGGTATCCGAGCGTTGGTCTTAGAGAACCAGAATTTGCATTAGTGTGTCTTATCGAGTTTGTTAGGATACATTAGTGAGTCTGGACTTCGACCGTGTTTTCTTTAAAAACGATTGCTTAACACTTTTGTTGGAAACTATATATTATTAACATGTATATATTATGTGATATATTAACCTCTTAATGTGTTTGATATTGTGTGATAGATGTCTACCACTAGTACAAATCCCATCGATTCACCTAATAATAATGAAGAGTCGAATATATTTTGGGAAGATTCACAAATTTCCGAAGAGGAACCGGAAGAAGAGGAACCGGAAGAGGAGGAACCGAAAGAAGAAGAGGTTCCGGAGGAAGAAATATTGATACCTATAGTAAATCGATTAAATAAAAGAAAATCCTACACCAACGGACCAAAGTTAATAATGGTCAATGGTGTTTCCGCCGAGGAAGCAAAATATTGGGAAGATTACCAATTTTCCGATGAATCGGATCCCGATGAGGATTCCGATGATGTTATATAAATTACCTCGACCCAATTTAATAAAGCGAAAGAAAATAATAAGAGAAAAGGTATAAAAATAGAGAAATCCGATTCCAACCCCGATGAACTTTATATGTATCGGCAACGTCCGTATTTCTTAAATTGTAACAATAACCCGGGAACCTCTAAACCACCAGGTTTTTCTAAACCATTGTGGAAAACGACGGCTCGTATTAGAGGAACATCATATATCCCTAGAAATTAGGAAAACGAACCAAGTCCGAAGAAAAAGAAACCAGTGATTCAGATTAGAGGGTTGTAATCATGTTGTGTATTATATGTATTGTATTGTGCTTGTACTTTTATGTTCTATGTAAAAATTGCTTGTATTGTTTGTTAATTATCTTTTTCGAATCTAATCCTTGTCTATTTTACAGTATAAAAACACAAAATGGACGATAAGGATAGACAACCAAAAATTTTAGAAGACCTACCAGGAGATATGATTGATGAAATCTTGTCTAGAGTCGGGCAGAATTCATCAGCACAATTAGTTACGGCAAAATTAGTTTGTCAAACGTTTGAAAGACATTCCAGGCATGCCTTAGTATATAAAAGGCTTTCCTTTGAAAGATGGGGTATATCACATTTGGGAGACTTTAAGTTACGCAAAGTTTTCTTTAAGGCATTTAGTGCGGGAAACCCAGATGCAATTTTACGCTACGGGTTACGAACCTATTTTGACTCAACATTGAAATGTCCCGTTCTTATTGATTAAAAACGTTCCATATTAATTGATTTCGTTGCGAAGTTTTGACCTCTATATGAGACATTTTTCAAAGACTGCATTCATTTTAAAACAAACCATAACCTTTATTTCATCAATAAAGGTTTAAAAAGCTTTACGTTGATTATCAAATAATGATAATCTAAAATATCCTGTTTATACACGACCATTACATAATGGTTTACAATACAAATATGTTACAACAAAATAAGTTTCTTGAATGCAGTTTTTACACAATATCATACAAGCATGGACTCCAAATCTCGTCCTTATTTAAGTATGCGACAGCGGAAGCTCTTAATAATCACCTGAGAATAAACATGCTTAAAACGTCAACAAAAATGTTGGTGAGTTATAGGTTTAACCTATATATATCAAATCATAATAATAGACCACAAGATTTCATATTTCAATACACATCCCATACATAGAGATAAAAATCATTCATATGGTGAACACCTGGTAACCGACATTAACAAGATGCATATATAAGAATATCCCCATCATTCCGGGACACCCTTCGGATATGATATAAATTTCGAAGTACTAAAGCATCCGGTACTTTGGATGGGGTTTGTTAGGCCCAATAGATCTATCTTTAGGATTCGCGTCAATTAGGTTGTCTGTTCCCTAATTCTTAGATTACCAGACTTAATAAAAAGGGGCATATTCGATTTCGATAATTCAACCATAGAATGTAGTTTCACGTACTTGTGTCTATTTTGTAAATCATTTATAAAACCTGCACGTATTCTCATCCCAAAAATATTAGATTTTAAAAGTGGGACTATAACTCACTTTCACATATTTTTACTTCGTCGGGAAGTAAGACTTGGCCACTGGTTGATTCACGAACCTATAACAATATATACATATATATCAAAGTATGTTCAAAATATATTTACAACACTTTTAATATATTTTGATGTTTTAAGTTTATTAAGTCAGCTGTCCTCGTTAGTAACCTACAACTAGTTGTCCACAGTTAGATGTACAGAAATAAATCGATAAATATTATCTTGAATCAATCCACGACCCAGTGTATACGTATCTCAGTATTGATCACAACTCAAACTATATATATTTTGGAATCAACCTCAACCCTGTATAGCTAACTCCAACATTCACATATAGAGTGTCCATGGTTGTTCCGAAATATATATAGATGTGTCGACATGATAGGTCGAAACATTGTATACGTGTCTATGGTATCTCAAGATTACATAATATACAATACAAGTTGATTAAGTTATGGTTGAAATAGATTTGTTACCAATTTTCACGTAGCTAAAATGAGAAAAATTATCCAATCTTGTTTTACCCATAACTTCTTCATTTTAAATCCGTTTTGAGTGAATCAAATTGCTATGGTTTCATATTGAACTCTATTTTATGAATATAAACAGAAAAAGTATAGGTTTATAGTCGAAAAATAAGTTACAAGTCATTTTTGTAAAGGTAGTCATTTCAGTCGAAAGAACGGCGTCTAGATGACCATTTTAGAAAACATACTTCCACTTTGAGTTTAACCATAATTTTTGGATATAGTTTCATGTTCATAATAAAAATCATTTTCTCAGAATAACAACTTTTAAATCAAAGTTTATCATAGTTTTTAATTAACTAACCCAAAACAGCCCGCGGTGTTACTACGACGGCGTAAATCCGGTTTTACGGTGTTTTTCGTGTTTCCAGGTTTTAAATCATTAAGTTAGCATATCATATAGATATAGAACATGTGTTTAGTTGATTTTAAAAGTCAAGTTAGAAGGATTAACTTTTGTTTGCGAACAAGTTTAGAATTAACTAAACTATGTTATAGTGATTACAAGTTTAAACCTTCGAATAAGATAGCTTTATATGTATGAATCGAATGATGTTATGAACATCATTACTACCTTAAGTTCCTTGGATAAACCTACTGGAAAAGAAAAAAATGGATCTAGCTTCAACGGATTCTTGGATGGCTCAAAGTTCTTGAAGCAGAATCATGACACGAAAACAAGTTCAAGTAAGATCATCACTTGAAATAAGATTGTTATAGTTATAGAAATTGAACCAAAGTTTGAATATGATTATTACCTTGTATTAGAATGATAAACTACTGTAAGAAACAAAGATTTCTTGAGGTTGGATGATCACCTTACAAGATTAGAAGTGAGCTAGCAAACTTGAAAGTATTCTTGATTTTATGTAACTAGAACTTGTAGAATATATGAAGAACACTTAGAACTTGAAGATAGAACTTGAGAGAGATCAATTAGATTAAGAAAATTGAAGAATGAAAGTGTTTTTAGGTGTTTTTGGTCATTGGTGTATGGATTAGATATAAAGAATATGTAATTTTGTTTTCATGTAAATAAGTCATGAATGATTACTCATATTTTTGTAATTTTATGAGATATTTCATGCTAGTTGCCAAATGATGGTTCCCACATGTGTTAGGTGACTCACATGGGCTGCTAAGAGCTGATTATTGGAGTGTATATACCAATAGTACATACATCTAAAAGCTGTGTATTGTACGAGTACGAATACGGGTGCATACGAGTAGAATTGTTGATGAAACTGAACGAGGATGTAATTGTAAGCATTTTTGTTAAGTAGAAGTATTTTGATAAGTGTATTGAAGTCTTTCAAAAGTGTATAAATACATATTAAAACACTACATGTATATACATTTTAACTGAGTCGTTAAGTCATCGTTAGTCGTTACATGTAAGTGTTGTTTTGAAACCTTTAGGTTAACGATCTTGTTAAATGTTGTTAACCCAATGTTTATAATATCAAATGAGATTTTAAATTATTATATTATCATGATATTATCATGTATGAATAACTCTTAATATGATATATATACATTAAATGTCTTTACAACGATAATCGTTACATATATGTCTCGTTTAAAAATCATTAAGTTCGTAGTCTTGTTTTTACATATGTAGTTCATTGTTAATATACTTAATGATATGTTTACTTATCATAGTATCATGTTAAGTATATATATATATATATATATATATATATATATATATATATATATATATATATATATATCCATATATATGTCATCATATAGTTTTTACAAGTTTTAACGTTCGTGAATCACCGGTCAACTTGGGTGGTCAATTGTCTTTATGAAACATATTTCAATTAATCAAGTCTTAACAAGTTTGATTGCTTAACATGTTGGAAACATTTAATCATGTAAATATCAATCTCAATTAATATATATAAACATGTAAAAGTTCGGGTCACTACAGTACCTACCCGTTAAATAAATTTCGTCCCGAAATTTTAAGCTGTTGAAGGTGTTGATGAATCTTCTGGAAATAGATGCGGGTATTTCTTCTTCATCTGATCTTCATGCTCCCAGGTGAACTCGGGTCCTCTACGAGCATTCCATCTAACCTTAACAATTGGTATCTTATTTTGCTTAAGTCTTTTAACCTCACGATCCATTATTTCGACGGGTTCTTCGATGAATTGAAGTTTTTCGTTGATTTGGATTTCATCTAACGGAATAGTGAAATCTTCTTTAGCAAAACATTTCTTCAAATTCGAGACGTGGAAAGTGTTATGTACAGCCGCGAGTTGTTGAGGTAACTCAAGTCGGTAAGCTACTGGTCCGACACGATCAATAATCTTGAATGGTCCAATATACCTTGGATTTAATTTCCCTCGTTTACCAGATCGAACAACGCCTTTCCAAGGTGCAACTTTAAGCATGACCATCTCTCCAATTTCAAATTCTATATCTTTTCTTTTAATGTCAGCGTAGCTCTTTTGTCGACTTTGGGCGGTTTTCAACCGTTGTTGAATTTGGATGATCTTCTCGGTAGTTTCTTGTATAATCTCCGGACCCGTAATCTGTCTATCCCCCACTTCACTCCAACAAATCGGAGACCTGCACTTTCTACCATAAAGTGCTTCAAACGGCGCCATCTCAATGCTTGAATGGTAGCCGTTGTTGTAGGAAAATTCTGCTAACGGTAGATGTCGATCCCAACTGTTTTCGAAATCAATAACACATGCTCGTAGCATGTCTTCAAGCGTTTGTATCGTCCTTTCGCTCTGCCCATCAGTTTGTGGATGATAGGCAGTACTCATGTCTAGACGAGTTCCTAATGCTTGCTGTAATGTCTGCCAGAATCTTGAAATAAATCTGCCATCCCTATCAGAGATAATAGAGATTGGTATTCCATGTCTGGAGACGACTTCCTTCAAATACAGTTGTGCTAACTTCTCCATCTTGTCATCTTCTCTTATTGACAGGAAGTGTGCTGATTTGGTGAGACGATCAACTATTACCCAAATAGTATCAAAACCACTTGCAGTCCTTGGCAATTTAGTGATGAAATCCATGGTAATGTTTTCCCATTTCCATTCTGGGATTTCGGGTTGTTGAAGTAGACCTGATGGTTTCTGATGCTCAGCTTTGACCTTAGAACACGTCAAACATTCTCCTACGTATTTAGCAACATCGGCTTTCATACCCGGCCACCAAAAATGTTTCTTGAGATCCTTGTACATCTTCTCCGTTCCAGGATGTATTGAGTATCTGGTTTTATGAGCTTCTCTAAGTACCATTTCTCTCATATCTCCAAATTTTGGTACCCAAATCCTTTCAGCCCTATACCGGGTTCCGTCTTCCCGAATATTAAGATGCTTCTCCGATCCTTTGGGTATTTCATTCTTTAAATTTCCCTCTTTTAAAACTCCTTGTTGCGCCTCCTTTATTTGAGTAGTAAGGTTATTATGAATCATTATATTCATAGATTTTACTCGAATGGGTTCTCTGTCCTTCCTGCTCAAGGCATCGGCTACCACATTTGCCTTCCCCGGGTGGTAACGAATCTCAAAGTCGTAATCATTCAATAATTCAATCCACCTACGCTGCCTCATATTCAGTTGTTTCTAATTAAATATATGTTGAAGACTTTTGTGGTCGGTATATATAATACTTTTGACCCCATATAAGTAGTGCCTCCAAGTCTTTAATGCAAAAACAACCGCGCCTAATTCCAAATCATGCGTCGTATAATTTTGTTCGTGAATCTTCAATTGTCTAGACGCATAAGCAATCACCTTCGTTCGTTGCATTAATACACAACCGAGACCTTGCTTTGATGCGTCACAATAAATCACAAAATCATCATTCCCTTCAGGCAATGGCAATGACAATATAGGTGCCGTAGTTAGCTTTTTCTTCAATAACTGAAACGCTTTCTCTTGTTCATCATTCCATTCAAATTTCTTCCCTTTATGCGTTAATGCAGTCAAGGGTTTTGCTATTCTGGAAAAGTCTTGGATGAACCTTCTGTAGTAACCAGCTAGTCCTAAAAACTGGCGTATGTGTTTCGGAGTTTTCGGGGTTTCCCACTTTTCAACAGTTTCTATCTTTGCCGGATCCACCTTAATACCTTCTTTGTTCACTATGTGACCGAGGAATTGAACTTCTTCCAACCAAAATGCACACTTTGAAAACTTAGCGTACAATTCTTCCTTCCTCAATACTTCTAACACCTTTCTCAAATGTTCACCGTGTTCTTGGTCATTCTTTGAGTAAATAAGTATGTCATCAATGAAAACAATGACAAACTTGTCAAGGTATGGTCCACACACTCGGTTCATAAGGTCCATGAACACAGCTGGTGCATTAGTTAAACCAAACGGCATGACCATAAACTCGTAATGACCGTAACGTTTTCTGAAAGCAGTCTTTGGAATATCATCTTCTTTCACCCGCATTTGATGATACCCGGAACGTAAGTCAATCTTTGAATAAATAGACGAGCCTTGTAGTTGATCAAATAAGTCGTCGATTCTCGGTAGTGGGTAGCGGTTCTTGATGGTAAGTTTGTTCAACTCTCGGTAGTCGATACACAACCTGAATGTACCATCTTTCTTCTTGACAAACAAAACAGGAGCTCCCCACGGTGATGTGCTTGGTCGAATGAAACCACGCTCTAAAAGTTCTTGTAATTGGCTTTGCAGTTCTTTCATCTCGCTGGGTGCGAGTCTGTAAGGAGTACGAGCTATTGGTGCAGCTCCTGGTACAAGATCTATTTGAAATTCAACGGATCGATGTGGGGGTAATCCCGGCAATTCTTTCGGAAATACATCGGGAAATTCTTTTGCAATGGGAACATCATTGATGCTCTTTTCTTCCGTTTGTACTTTCTCGATGTGTGCTAGAACAGCATAGCAACCTTTTCTTATTAGTTTTTGTGCCTTCAAATTACTAATAAGATGTAGCTTCGTGTTGCCCTTTTCTCCGTACACCATTAAGGGTTTTCCTTTTTCTCGTATAATGCGAATTGCATTTTTGTAACAAACGATCTCTGCTTTCACTTCTTTCAACCAGTCCATACCGATTATCACATCAAAACTCCCTAACTCTACTGGTATCAAATCAATCTTAAATGTTTCGCTAACCAGTTTAATTTCTCGATTCCGACATATATTATCTGCTGAAATTAATTTACCATTTGCTAATTCGAGTAAAAATTTACTATCCAAAGGCGTCAATGGACAACTTAATTTAGCACAAAAATCTCTACTCATATAGCTTCTATCAGCACCCGAATCAAATAAAACGTAAGCAGATTTATTGTCAATAAGAAACGTACCCGTAACAAGCTCCGGGTCTTCCTGTGCCTCTGCCGCATTAATATTGAAAACTCTTCTGCGGCCTTGTCCATTCGTGTTCTCCTGGTTCGGGCAATTTCTAATAATGTGGCCCGGTTTTCCACATTTATAACAAACTACATTGGCATAACTTGCTCCGACACTACTTGCTCCGCCATTACTCGTTCGGACACCATTTGTTCCTTCCGTTCTATTAACCCCTGGTCCGTAGACCTCACACTTCGCCGCGCTATGACCATTTCTTTTACACTTGTTGCAAAATTTGGTGCAGAACCCCGAGTGATACTTTTCACACCTTTGGCATAGCTGCTTCTGATTGTTGTTGTTGCGATTATTATTGTTGTTGGGATGATTGTTGTAGTTGTTGTTGTTGTTGTTGTTGTTGTTGTTGTTGTTGTTGTTGTTGGGCCGTTTGTTGTAGTTGCGATTGATATTACGATTGTTGGGATAATTGTTGCGATTATTGTTGTAATTACTGTTGTTGTTGTATTGGTGATTCTTATCACCGTTTTCCTCCCACTTTCTTTTGACTTGCTTCACATTGGCCTCTTCAGCAGTCTGTTCTTTAATTCTTTCTTCAATCTGGTTCACTAGTTTGTGAGCCATTCTACATGCCTGTTGTATGGAGGCGGGCTCGTGTGAATTTATATCTTCTTGGATTCTTTCCGGTAATCCTTTCACAAACGCGTCGATATTCTCTTCCTCATCTTCGAATGCTCCCGGACACAATAGGCACAATTCTGTGAATCGTCTTTCATACGTGGTAATATCAAATCCTTGGGTTCGTAACCCTCTAAGTTCTGTCTTGAGCTTATTGACCTCGGTTCTGGGACGGTACTTCTCGTTCATCAAGTGCTTGAATGTTGACCACGGTAGTGCGTACGCATCGTCTTGTCCCACTTGCTCTAGATAGGTATTTCACCATGTTAACGCAGAACCTGTGAAGGTATGCGTAGCGTACTTCACTTTGTCCTCTTTAGTACACTTACTTATGGCAAACACCGATTCGACCTTCTCGGTCCACCGTTTCAATCCGATCGGTCCTTCGGTTCCATCAAATTCCAAAGGTTTGCAGGCAGTGAATTCTTTGTAGGTGCATCCTACATGATTTCCTGTACTGCTAGATCCAAGGTGATTGTTGGTATGTAGCGCAGCCTATACTGCGGCTATGTTTGAAGCTAGAAAATTACGGAATTCCTCTTCATTCATATTCACGGTGTGTCGAGTAGTCGGTGCCATTTCCTTCAAAATAGTCAAATGGAACAAGTTAATCATACAGAATATTAAGAGTAGTTAATAGTATTTCGTAGCATAATATGAACTCATTTATAAAAGCTTTTTCTTCATATTAGCGTTTTATAAGTTTAAATTCGGGTAGTACCTACCCGTTAAGTTCATACTTAGTAGCTAATATACAATTCAACTACTACAATTCTATATGAAAAACTGATTATAATAATATTTCGCGTTCAAACTTTTACACAATATTTTACAAACTTACAATACCGCTTATTTTACATATAGCATGAAATATAGCACACAATAAATTTGATACAAGATGGTTGTGAAGATAATTCTAGCTAGTACACAAGTCGTTCAGCAAAGGCAATAAAGACACGTAATTCATACGTCCAGAAACAAGTCATGCATTCTAGTTTTACTAGGATTACTTCCCATCCTTGGTCTTGTGGAACATAACCGTTATGGCCGTTGATAAGACAGCGTGTTTTAACATCGTCAAAGGGACGAGGGTTACGTAATGTCCAACAGTCCCGTAACAATCTAAAAACCTCATTTCTTACCCCAATTACTGACTCCATCACTTGTGGGAACGTTTTGTTTAATAGTTGTAGCCCGATGTTCTTGTTCTCACTTTGGTGAGAAGCGAACATTACTAATCCGTAAGCATAACATGCTTCTTTATGTTGCATGTTAGCCGCTTTTTCTAAATCACGAAGTCCAATATTCGGATATATTGAGTCAAAATAATTTCTTAACCCATTGCGTAAAATAGCATTTGGGTTCCCCGCAATATATGCGTTAAAGTAAACACATCGTAACTTATGGATTTCCCAATGTGATATCCCCCATCTTTCGAACGAAAGCCTTTTATAAACCAAGGCATTCTTGGAACGTTCTTCGAATGTCTTACAAACTGATCTCGCCTTAAATAGTTGTGCCGAAGAATTCTGACCGACTCTAGACAAGATTTCATCAATCATGTCTCCGGGTAGGTCTCTTAAAATATTGGGTTGTCTATCCATTTTGTGCTTTTATACTGTAAAATAGACAAGAGTTAGATTCATAAAAAAAAATACTTATTAATACAAGCAATTTTTACATATATCATAAAGCATAAGCACACTATATTACATATATTACACCACACGAATACAACTATCTTATTCCGACTCGCTTGTTTCTTCTTCTTCGGTTTTGGTTCGTTTTGCCAAGTTTCTAGGGATATATGATGTTCCCCTAATACGAGCCGTCGTTTTCCACATTGGTTTAGAAAAACCTGGTGGTTTAGTCCCGGGTCATTGTTACAACTTAAGGACTTCGGGGGTTGACGATACATATAAAGTTCATCGGGGTTGGAATTAGATTTCTCTATTTTTATGCCCTTTCCCTTATTATTTTCTTTTGCCTTTTTAAATTCAGTTGGGGTAATTTCTATAACATCATCGGAATTCTCGTCGGAATCCGATTCATCGGAGAATTGGTAATCCTCCCAATATTTTGCTTCCTTGGCGGAAACACCATTGACCATAATTAACCTTGGTCGGTTGGTTGAGGATTTTCTTTTACTTAACCATTTTATTATTTCCCCCACCGGTTCTATTTCTTCATCCGGTTCCGATTCTTCTTCCGGTTCCGATTCTTCTTCCGGTTCTGACTCTTCTTCCGGTTCCTCTTCAGGAACTTGTGAATCAGTCCACGAATCATTCCAATTTACATTTGACTCTTCATTATTATTATGTGAGTCAATGGGACTTGTTTTAGAGGTAGACTTCTATCACATAATATCAAACGCGTTAAGAGATTAATATATCACATAATATTCACATGTTAAAAATATATAGTTTCCAACAAAATTTGTTAAGCAATCATTTTTCAAGTAAACACGGTCGAAGTCCAGACTCACTAATGCATCCTAACAAACTCGATAAGACACACTAATGCAAAATTCTGGTTCTCTAAGACCAACGCTCAGATACCAACTGAAATGTCCCGTTCTTATTGATTAAAAACGTTCCATATTAATTGATTTCGTTGCGAGGTTTTGACCTCTATATGAGACGTTTTTCAAAGACTGCATTCATTTTAAAACAAACCATAACCTTTATTTCATCAATAAAGGTTTAAAAAGCTTTACGTAGATTATCAAATAATGATAATCTAAAATATCTTGTTTATACATGACCATTACATAATGGTTTACAATACAAATATGTTACAACAAAATAAGTTTCTTGAATGCAGTTTTTACACAATATCATACAAGCATGGACTCCAAATCTCGTCCTTATTTAAGTATGCGATAGCAGAAGCTCTTAATAATCACCTGAGAATAAACATGCTTAAAACGTCAACAAAAATGTTGGTGAGTTATAGGTTTAACCTATATATATCAAATCATAATAATAGACCACAAGATTTCATATTTCAATACACATCCCATACATAGAGATAAAAATTATTCATATGGTGAACACCTGGTAACCGACATTAACAAGATGCATATATAAGAATATCCCCATCATTCCGGGACACCCTTCGGATATGATATAAATTTCGAAGTACTAAAGCATCCGGTACTTTGGATGGGGTTTGTTAGGCCCAATAGATCTATCTTTAGGATTCGCGTCAATTAGGGTGTCTGTTCCCTAATTCTTAGATTACCAGACTTAATAAAAAGGGGCATATTCGATTTCGATAATTCAACCATAGAATGTAGTTTCACGTACTTGTGTCTATTTTGTAAATTATTTATAAAACCTGCACGTATTCTCATCCCAAAAATATTAGATTTTAAAAGTGGGACTATAACTCACTTTCACAGATTTTTACTTCGTCGGGAAGTAAGACTTGGCCACTGGTTGATTCACGAACCTATAACAATATATACATATATATCAAAGTATGTTCAAAATATATTTACAACACTTTTAATATATTTTGATGTTTTAAGTTTATTAAGTCAGCTGTCCTCGTTAGTAACCTACAACTAGTTGTCCACAGTTAGATGTACAGAAATAAATCGATAAATATTATCTTGAATCAATCCACGACCTAGTGTATACGTATCTTAGTATTGATCACAACTCAAACTATATATATTTTGGAATCAACCTCAACCCTGTATAGCTAACTCCAACATTCACATATAGAGTGTCTATGGTTGTTTCGAAATATATATAGATGTGTCGACATGATAGGTCGAAACATTGTATACGTGTCTATGGTATCTCAAGATTACATAATATACAATACAAGTTGATTAAGTTATGGTTGGAATAGATTTGTTACCAATTTTCACGTAGCTAAAATGAGAAAAATTATCCAATCTTGTTTTACCCATAACTTCTTCATTTTAAATCCGTTTTGAGTGAATCAAATTGCTATGGTTTCATATTGAACTCTATTTTATGAATCTAAACAGAAAAAGTATAGGTTTATAGTCGAAAAATAAGTTACAAGTCGTTTTTGTAAAGGTAGTCATTTCAGTCGAAAGAACGACGTCTAGATGACCATTTTAGAAAACATACTTCCACTTTGAGTTTAACCATAATTTTTGGATATAGTTTCATGTTCATAATAAAAATCATTTTCTCAGAATAACAACTTTTAAATCAAAGTTTATCATAGTTTTTAATTAACTAACCCAAAACAGCCCGCGGTGTTACTACGACGGCGTAAATCCGGTTTTACGGTGTTTTTCGTGTTTCCAGGTTTTAAATCATTAAGTTAGCATATCATATAGATATAGAACATGTGTTTAGTTGATTTTAAAAGTCAATTTAGAAGGATTAACTTTTGTTTGCGAACAAGTTTAGAATTAACTAAACTATGTTCTAGTGATTACAAGTTTAAACCTTCGAATAAGATAGCTTTATATGTATGAATCGAATGATGTTATGAACATCATTACTACCTTAAGTTCCTTGGATAAACCTACTGGAAAAGAGAAAAATGGATCTAGCTTCAACGGATTCTTGGATGGCTCGAAGTTCTTGAAGCAGAATCATGACACGAAAACAAGTTCAAGTAAGATCATCACTTGAAATAAGATTGTTATAGTTATAGAAATTGAACCAAAGTTTGAATATGATTATTACCTTGTATTAGAATGATAACCTACTGTAGGAAACAAAGATTTCTTGAGGTTGGATGATCACCTTACAAGATTGGAAGTGAGCTAGCAAACTTGAAAGTATTCTTGATTTTATGTAACTAGAACTTGTAGAATATATGAAGAACACTTAGAACTTGAAGATAGAACTTGAGAGAGATTAATTAGATGAAGAAAATTGAAGAATGAAAGTATTTGTAGGTGTTTTTGGTCGTTGGTGTATGGATTAGATATAAAGGATATGTAATTTTATTTTCATGTAAATAAGTCATGAATGATTACTCATATTTTTGTAATTTTATGAGATATTTCATGCTAGTTGCCAAATGATGGTTCCCACATATGTTAGGTGACTCACATGGGCTGCTAAGAGCTGATCATTGGAGTGTATATACCAATAGTACATACATCTAAAAGCTGTGTATTGTACGAGTACGAATACGGGTGCATACGAGTAGAATTGTTGATGAAACTGAACGAGGATGTAATTGTAAGCATTTTTGTTAAGTAGAAGTATTTTGATAAGTGTATTGAAGTCTTTCAAAAGTGTATAAATACATATTAAAACACTACATGTATATACATTTTAACTGAGTCGTTAAGTCATCGTTAGTCGTTACATGTAAGTGTTGTTTTGAAACCTTTAGGTTAACGATCTTGTTAAATGTTGTTAACCCAATGTTTATAATATCAAATGAGATTTTAAATTATTATATTATCATGATATTATCATCTATGAATAACTCTTAATATGATATATATACATTAAATGTCTTTACAACGATAATCGTTACATATATGTCTCGTTTAAAAATCATTAAGTTAGTAGTCTTGTTTTTACATATGTAGTTCATTGTTAATATACTTAATGATATGTTTATGTATCATAGTATCATGTTAAGTATATATATATATATATATATCCATATATATGTCATCATATAGTTTTACAAGTTTTAACGTTCGTGAATCACCGGTCAACTTGGGTGGTCAATTGTCTATATGAAACATATTTCAATTAATCAAGTCTTAACAAGTTTGATTGCTTAACATGTTGGAAACATTTAATCATGTAAATATCAATCTCAATTAATATATATAAACATGGAAAAGTTCGTGTGACAACCCGGAAATTTCCAACCAAATTTAAACTTTAATCTTTATATGTTTCCGACACGATAAGCAATATTTGTTAAGTTAAATTGCAATAATTTTAAACTATGTTCATACATTCATTCAACCTCGACCATGTTCCAATGATTCACGAACCATTAAACGAATATGATTATATATGTATATGTGTATATATATTATAACTTGAAACGTAAACAAAATATTAGATTAAATACTTTATATGATTGTATCTGTTTCAAAATATTTATCAATGGAATTAGAAGATAAGATCAAATGATTGAATTATAAGATATATTGAATTATGATTACAAGTCTCTGTTGAAAGGCCCACGTTGATTTGAGAAATCTTTCCGTTTTAACAATATTCGGAAAATGGTAAAGTGATTTATAAATAAGAACAAATTGTCAATCATTGAGAACTAGACAAAGGATAGTAGAAGATTGAATCTCATAAAGACTCGATTGATCTATTTAGTTTCAAACGTACAAAAACGTTTTTAGTTTAAAAAGAACTTTATTATTAAAACGTATATAACTTTTATAAATATCTAGAACCACTTTTGACAACTCATTACTTAACTAGTATGATAAAGATAACGATATTTATATTTTATTTTATTAAATATATATAACGATTTAAATTAATATTATATATATTTATACGCGTATTATACGTACATAGTTTTATACTTTTACTATACTTAAACTTTACCTTTACTTTATTTTTACTTTACTTTAACTTTAATAATTCACTTTAATAATTCGTAATTTAATAATTCACTTTAATAATTTATACTTTAATAATTCACTTTAATAATTCATACTTTAATAATTCACTTTAATAATTCATACTTTAATAATTTACTTTAATAATTCATACTTTAATAATTCACTTTAATAATTCAAAAATCTATTATAAATAGAATTCAATAGGTTTCATTATTTCATAGAAACTTGAAAATATTTTTCTCTAAACTCTCTCAATCGATTTACATATATATATTTACTCCGTATTATTTCAAGATATTATTCGTATACATAAAATATTACGACGGAGTGCTGTCCGAGTGATTTCGAAATTGTTTTTCGAGTAGGATAGGATTAAGGAAATTATGGGTTATAGCTATGGAGGTGATTGAGTATGGTTCATGGGTATGCTCGTGAGGTCAATATAGTGTTTATCATTTCCGTTGCGTCTACGTACCTTTCCTGCAATATTGAATCTCAATATTGATACGTGAGTACTCATAATTTAACTTTTACATACTAATAGTGTATCCCTGACTAGTGCTCGAGTATTTAGGATTATGCATGCTTGTACTTTTGATATTGCCCTTAGACAGGTTAGGTTGAATATTGTATTAGTTACACTTGCGGTTGAGATAAGGTATAAGATATGCATGTCCTTGGAAAGCTAGCGAAAAATTAAGGACTTTTCCTTTAGATATCGAATGGTTTCAATGAACGGATTAGAAGTTATAATCAATTGAATTTTCTATATTTTTTTTAAAAATGATTATTATTATCGTCGTTTTTATCGTCGTTCTAGTTTTATATTATTATTATCATTATTATTATCTTTATCAATAAAATGGATTTATCATTAAAAATTGTTATTTTTTTATTATTACTATCGTTATTATTGTTAAAGTTATAATTAGTATTATTATTATTATTATCCAATTATTATTATTATTATTATTATTATTATTATTATTATTATTATTATTATTATTATTATTATTATTATTATTATTATTATTATTATTATTATTATTATTATTATTATTATTATTAGTATTATTATTATTATTATCATTATTAATATATATATCATTATTTAAAAATGGATATTGTCATTGTTATTATTATTATTACTATATTATCATTAAGATAATTATTAGTATTATCGTTAAAAATGTTATAGTAACTATCATTATTAATATTAGTGTAATTAAAACAAATATTTGTAACACCTAATTATTTTGATTACTATTATTATCATTATTATGAACACGATATAAAAGACGATTAAAAGCTATTAAACGAAACGATTAGGAAATAATGAGTAAGAGTATCATGATGAAATTAAAATATTATAAGATATTGATTTAGATAAAATTATCGTTCTTATTATTTTTATCATTACTATTATTATTAAAAATATCGTTAGTATTAAAACTATCATTTTAACAAAAATTATCATTTTAATAGAAATGTCATTATTACTATAAAATATCATTATTATTATTATTTTAAATAGAATTATTATTTTAAAGATAATATTAAAAATTATCGTAAATATTAAAGTTATCATAATTAGAATTATCGTTTTATCATAATGTCATCTTAGTAATTATAAATATTGATATTTTTATAATAATTATTATTATTACAAAATAATACAACTTTTACTTACTATCATTATAAATATTATTTTATCAAATAAATATGTGATACAAACATATTTTACTACGTGTAATAACTTACTTTAATAATACCTATCATATTATCTTTATGATATTAAATGAACCCTATAAATTTTATTACTTAATATATATAAAAGTATATTATATTATATAAATTTAATATAAAATTTTATTTATTAATAAATAAATTATATTATTTACTCTAATAAATCTTTTAAAAATATTTAAAAATATAAAATGACGATATTTAAACTATATATTAATCATGTATAGATTTTTGGAAATTATTTTGAGTCAAATTTACTTTTGTTGACTTTTGCATATTAGTCTCGAGCATTAGGATTGTGGTACACTATGACTTGGCCTAATTTGTTAGACAAATATTGACCAACACATAATTATATATAATTAATTTAGGTTCGTGAATCCGAGGCCAACCTTGCACTTGTTCAATGACGTTATATGTATTTTTACTACAAAATACAGTATGGTGAGTTTCATTTGCCTTTTTACCCTTTATATTTTTGGGACTGAGAATACATGCGCTTTTATAAATGTTTGACGAAATAGACACAAGTAATTGAAACTACATTCTATGGTTGAATTATCGAAATCGAATATGCCCCTTTTTATTAAAGTATGGTAATCTAAGAATTAGGGAACAGACACCCTAATTGACGCGAATCCTAAAGATAGATCTATTGGGCCTAACAAACCCCATCCAAAGTACCGGATGCTTTAGTACTTCGAAATTTATATCATGTCCGAAGGAGGATCCCGGAATGATAGGGGATATTCTTATATGTAACTAGTTAATGTCGGTTACCAGGTGTTCACCATATGAATGATTATTTTTGTCTCTATGCATGGGACGTATATTTATGAGAACTGGAAATGAAATTCTTGTGGTCTATTAAAATGATGGAAATAAATGATTATGATAAAATAATGAACTCACCAACCTTTTGGTTGACACTTTAAAGCATGTTTATTCTCAGGTGTTAAAGAAATCTTCCGCTATGCATTTGCTCATTTTAAAGATATTACTTGGAGTCTTTCATAGCATATTTCGAAGAACGTTGCATTCGAGTCATTGAGTTTATCAAAGATTATCATTAAATCAATTTATAGTTGGATAGTGGATATTATGAAATGGTATGCATGCCTGTCAATTTTTGATGTAAAGAAATTTTGATTTTAAAAACGAATGCAATGTTTGTAAAATGTATCATATAGAGGTCAAATACCTCGCAATGTAATCAACTATTGTGAATCGTTTATAATGTATATGAACTGGTCATTTCAGTTGGTATCAGAGCGGTGGTCTTAGCGAACCAGGTCTGCATTAGTGTGTCTAACTGATAGTCGTTAGGATGCATTAGTGAGTCTGGACTTCGACCGTGTCTGCATTTCAAAAGTTTTGCTCATCATTCTTGTCGAAAATTACCTGCTTATCATTCTTAGTCTAGACACATCTTATTACATTGATTGCATGAATAGTGTATAGACAAAATTCATATCTTAGCGTATCTGCTAATTCATATCTTAGCGTATCTGTTACTGTAAACTTTGCCTGACATATTCCGTAAATTCCTCCGTAATCTACGAAACCTTTTGCTCTATATAATTATAATACCACCCGATAGCCGGAAAATCATTTCATATCAAAAAAATTCTTTATTCAATGGTACGAAATGGAATTCGTCATTAGTTCAAGTCCCTCGAATTCCGAAATGGAATCCCACTCAAGTTCCGAAAGCAGTGTGACCGGAATGGATCAACCAATTAGTCATCATCTATTCTGGATGAATTGGGGATGGGTTCGTAGCCTCCTTAATCATTGGAGACAAGAAGAAGGTGATCCCTTCCATCTACCACATTGCCCTCTTGGCGAAGAACCTGAAGCACTTACCGGCGAACCTATCCGAAACACCATTTTCTCTCTTATTTCTAGAGTATCTCGTCACGATTACATACTACACCAAATTCTAGATTTTATTTATCCGCTCGTCCGAACCGACAATCACCCCGGTGTAATAGAAGAAGTCAACGAGCTTCGCGCTCGGGTAGTGGCTTTGGAGAACATGGTGCAAAGGTTACAAACACCAGCAGCAGCACCAACAGCATAAGCAGTACCACCATCAGCAACACCAACAGTACCATCACCACCACCAACAACAACATCCACATCCCACACCGCAACATCACAATATGTATCTCAAACATCAACGTCATACGCCCTGTAAATATCCAGGAATATCAACAACAACAAACGATGAAGTATTAATTCATAAACTTCATTGAAGAGATATCTCTGCGGCAGTTATGTAATCTCCAAAATCTTAGAGATTATTTAATTCTGACCGTAAATCGGATGAGTGAACGGAGATGGTAGAGTAGAAACTTTGATCGAAAATGGTGTACGATTTACAAGCTAGAATTGTTTTACCAACAGCATCAATAGGACCGTAGCATCATCAACACAGTCAGTGCCTTCAGTATCGTCAGAATCAACAGCACCTGTAACATCACAAACTCTGTCAGTTCAAGAATCATTGTGGACATCATTACGAATCAACAACAAATATATTGTATCAACGAGTTATGAAGTATTAACTCATTTCCAATCGAATGATTTATATGTATAAATTTTTAAACCATAATAAATCTTCCCGTACTAAGCTATTATGTGTGAATCTTAACTACTCAGTTAATTCATATTACAAATATGCAATGATGTACGTCCTTCGTCCGCAACTTAACCATCGTTAATTACAATCTCTGTCTCAATTCAATAAAAAATCCAATTTATAATAAATCAAGTGTATTATTCGAATATATGTTTGATTTTATGCTTTCATCATCGATATACTCGAAACTTTTCAAATAACATCATTCGTACCTTGTGAAGTTCACAAGAATTTCACGAAAACCAACAAATAACAAAGTAATGATTCATAATTTCAATATTATTGAAGAAATACTTATGCAATTTATAAAGTTTTAGGGATTACTCAATTCTAGTTCCAACCATAAAACAAATGAGTTTAATTTAATATTAACTCATTAAATCTATATTACATCTAAAGAAAATATACACATATATTTTCATAAAGACTGTAATAAACTTCTTTTGTACAAAATATTAATTGTGAATTTTTTTTAACGGGTAGGTAATACCCGAGAGATATATAAATTCACAATTAATATATTACATTTTTCGAAACTGATTCAGCAATCATCAACTATACTCCCTACTTTCACAACAATATCCATTCTTTCATATAAATCAAAACAACCATACTCATTCAAAATTTAATTACATATTCTGATTTTGAAATCTCAAAATTCAACTTGAGATATGACCAAAATCATCACTCTTAGATCCTTACATCTTTCACAAGCTATATTTTGACTTCAAAACTGTGTTAGAACATCAAATGTATGTTAACGATTACAATCTGTGTTCAAACCCTTCGAAATTCCTGAAGACACTTCAACTAAGGAACAATCGGAATGATGATCCAACCACATGTTACCCACAGTTATACACCTGAAAAACTCTCAAAACCCAAGTCATAGTTCGACACGTATCCGTGTTAGACCCTTTGGCATTTACTAGCTAAAATAACTTTTCAATTCCGTTTCAAAATAGACAGTTTTGTCACAGCTCCAGCAAGTCATCTTCGACTTCTCAATCAAAACAGTCTTATTATAACCTCGATAGATACGTTGCCCTTTCGCCAACGTTACCGGGGAATCGTTTATATTCACCACATTAGCAATAAACTTACCAACAACTTCATTGATCTTTGACTTTCCAAAAAAAAAATCATTATAATTATCGAAACCCTATCATATACTCATTCGTACCTTATAACAAGAATTGCCATACCAATTATTGAGAATCAGCAATCAGTATTTTGAAACCTCGCAGCATGTCTACATCAACAATTACATATACACACAACGTCTACCTCCAAGACTTACATTCTTTGAATGAGAAATTTCTGAAAAACACCCTAAACTGCGAACCAGTTCTCGAAATTTTGAAAAATGCTGATGAAGCAGCAAAAACTGTAAACGACCTTAACAGTAAAAAGTTGGATGATAAAGGATAGTATATTGGCAAAGCTCAGAAAAAGAGAAGCTTTGGAACTGGAAAACGGATTGAGCAAAGTATGAATGAGGCTGTGGACAAATCACAAAGGCTGAACCTGCCTTCAAAGAATCCAAATGATTCAGTACTTGCTGAAGTCATTAACGAATACCTTGCTCCTGACTCTAAACCCTTGCGGACAATATCCTTCATCATCCTATGATATTAGACATTCTAAGATATCATCGTATCTTTCATTATAAATATCATCCATACTTCTGAAGATATTTTTATAATTATTCTTATCTGAAATCATTTACCTCTTCGCGCTATCTGTATTATATCATAAAAGAAACTATTTTAGTTTCTAAATTCTGAAACATTCGAGTTTAAAATAGGAATATTCTTGAAGAAGTGTTGGGAGCTGAAGCATGAGTTAGTATAATATAATGACACTTGATCAACGTGATTATATTACAGTAATTCATGCTGAGTTTCTAAATGAAACATGATGATTCACAGATCATAATGTCATCATGTGCTATGTTACACGACTCTTGTATTCTCTTTGATCTCTAAATATCAAGAAAATATTTCTTGATGATTCGGCCTTTTCTGAGGTATTCTGGTAATTTGACAAGTCAAGATCATGTCATTACAATTTCCTTCCTAGAACATTAATAATGTTCATTCCGAAATTTATATCTGCGAATTCTGGACCATTACAAGCGGTGCTTAATCGCAAGAAGAAGAAACGGAAGGACAAAGCTCCGAACTAGAAATGGGAGTATAAATCATAGCAAATAGAAGAGAGCATTAACTGTGGATGACAATGATTATAGAAGAAGCAAGGACTTTGAAATATAAGGGAAGATATAAAACCCAACAACAACCCAGAAATCACAAACCGTATATATCAATGCATATAGCAATATAAAGACACGGGAGAACTAAAAACACTATAAAACCAAGAGTATAGTAGAAGTAAATAGATTCTTCCGGCGATAGATGAAAAAGAAGAATGACCGATATGAAAGTTAGAAGTATATCGAGAATCAGAACTGGATGGAGCATATTGATGAATACTTTAAAATATGAGTTGAGGGGGAAAGAATAGAAGGTGATGAAACATGACTAGGAACTTAGAAATCAACAGATTTAACTCACACAATGGCGGAATAAGTGAATCAAACCCTCTAGTGAATAGGTTAAGTTTTTTTTTTGATTAATTTAGTCAAACCACAACTAAATCAAGTGTGATTAGATCAACACCTAGAGCTATTATTCACCACCTGGGTGATTTGGACTGAGAGAGAATCGGAGGAGCTCACTAGATCTGAGTGTGTGTAACAAATGAGAGGCTTAACCTAAAATGAAGAACATAAGACTTTATATACCCCTGCTGTTGACTCACCTATACGATTCATTCATCACACGTACGAGTTGGCTTCATCAGTCGTACGGGTGATCACTCACTCGTGTCTTCTCATTTAGGTTGTAATTGTGACTTAGCTCAGCATCAACCGTACGTATGAGCCTGTCAGCTGTACTAGTGAGGCTTCACTCGTACGTCTGACTAAGTCTAACATAGTTAAACATCTAAATCTCGTTCCTGCAGTTCCTGTAACCACATACAAACACGGATAGGATAATAACGAGCAATCATGGTGGCCTGTAACTGTTGTACCTGCAATGGACGCGGGTAGATGTCTAGGAACTTGCATAAAATACATCAACAGAAGGTGTGAGTTGTAAGGAAACGAAGGAGGTGAATTTATAAGAAAATCTCCTACAGAACAATTAAAATGGACGATCGCATTTAAAGCGGATCCTAATTCCCTTGATTACCGGAGAGTCAAATCTTATTAAGAAGATTTTCTTCAAATTCCTTGAAATCTGGGAATCAATCATATCTACGTCAAATGATAAGATGAATCTACACTTACTCATTTCACTCTTCTATGTTAGCTTCATTCGTACTCTTCATATAAATGGATTGTTTATCCAAATTATTCGCTGATGATAAAACTCTAATTTTCAGCCCGTATGCATCATGAAAACATACTTATTATCATTCACGACCTTTCTACTCAAATTTCGGGACGAAATTTCTTTAACGGGTAGGTACTGTGACAACCCGGAAATTTCCAACCAAATTTAAACTTTAATCTTTATATGTTTCCGACACGATAAGCAATATTTGTTAAGTTAAATTGCAATAATTTTAAACTATGTTCATACATTCATTCAACCTCGACCATGTTCCAACGATTCACGAACCATTAAACGAATATGATTATATATGTATATGTGTATATATATTATAACTTGAAACGTAAACAAAATATTAGATTAAATACTTTATATGACTGTATCTGTTTCAAAATATTTATCAATGGAATTAGAAGATAAGATCAAATGATTGAATTATCAGATATATTGAATTATGATTACAAGTCTCTGTTGAAAGGCCCACGTTGATTTGAGAAATCTTTCCGTTTTAACAATATTCAGAAAATGGTAAAGTGATTTATAAATAAGAACAAATTGTCAATCATTGAGAACTAGACAAAGGATAGTGAAAGATTGAATCTCATAAAGACTCGATTGATCTATTTAGTTTCAAACGTACAAAAACGTTTTCAGTTTAAAAAGAACTTTATTATTAAAACATATATAACTTTTATAAATATCTAGAACCACTTTTGACAACTCATTACTTAACTAGTATGATAAAGATACGATATTTATATTTTATTTTATTAAATATATATAACGATTTAAATTAATATTATATATATTTATACGCGTATTATACGTACATAGTTTTATACTTTTACTATACTTAAACTTTACCTTTACTTTATTTTTACTTTACTTTAACTTTAATAATTCACTTTAATAATTCATACTTTAATAATTCACTTTAATAATTTATACTTTAATAATT
This sequence comes from Rutidosis leptorrhynchoides, assembly GCF_046630445.1. NCBI lineage: Eukaryota > Viridiplantae > Streptophyta > Magnoliopsida > Asterales > Asteraceae > Rutidosis > Rutidosis leptorrhynchoides. The sequence continues at coordinate 551,865,945 of NC_092336.1, read as the reverse complement.
CACTTTAATAATTCATACTTTAATAATTCACTTTAATAATTCATACTTTAATAATTCACTTTAATAATTCATACTTTAATAATTCACTTTAATAATTCAAAAATCTATTATAAATAGAATTCAATAGGTTTCATTATTTCATAGAAACTTGAAAATATTTTTCTCTAAACTCTCTCAATCGATTTACATATATATATTTACTCCGTATTATTTCAAGATATTATTAGTATACATAAAATATTACGACGGAGTGCTGTCTGAGTGATTTCGAAATTGTTTTTCGAGTAGGATAGGATTAAGGAAATTATGGGTTATAGCTATGGAGGTGATTGAGTAAGGTTCATGGGTATGCTCGTGAGGTCAATATAGTGTTTATCATTTCCGTTGCGTCTACGTACCTTTCCTGCAATATTGAATCTCAATATTGATACGTGAGTACTCATAATTTAACTTTTACATACTAATAGTGTATCCCTGACTAGTGCTCGAATATTTAGGATTATGCATGCTTGTACTTTTGATATTGCCCTTAGACAGGTTATGTTGAATATTGAATTAGTTACACTTGCGGTTGAGATAAGGTATAAGATATGCATGTCCTTGGAAAGCTAGCGAAAAATTAAGGACTTTTCCTTTAGATATCGAATGGTTTCAATGAACGGATTAGAAGTTATAATCAATTGAATTTTCTATATTTTTATTAAAAATGATTATTATTATCGTCGTTCTAGTTTTATCTTATTATTATCATTATTATTATCTTTATCAATAAAATGGATTTATCATTAAAAATTGTTATTTTTTTTATTATTACTATCGTTATTATTGTTAAAGTTATAATTAGTATTATTATTATTATTATCCAATTATTATTATTATTATTATTATTATTATTATTATTATTATTATTATTATTATTATTATTAGTATTATTATTATTATCATTATTAATATATATATCATTATTTAAAAATGGATATTGTCATTGTTATTATTATTATTACTATATTATCATTAAGATAATTATTAGTATTATCGTTAAAAATGTTATAGTAACTATCATTATTAATATTAGTGTAATTAAAACAAATATTTGTAACACCTAATTATTTTGATTACTATTATTATCATTATTATGAACACGATATAAAAGACGATTAAAAGCTATTAAACGAAACGATTAGGAAATAATGAGTAAGAGTATCATGATGAAATTAAAATATTATAAGATATTGATTTAGATAAAATTATCGTTCTTATTATTTTTATCATTACTATTATTATTAAAAATATCGTTAGTATTAAAACTATCATTTTAACAAAAATTATCATTTTAATAGAAATGTCATTATTACTATAAAATATCATTATTATTATTATTTTAAATAGAATTATTATTTTAAAGATAATATTAAAAATTATCGTAAATATTAAAGTTATCATAATTAGAATTATCGTTTTATCATAATGGCATCTTAGTAATTATAAATATTGATATTTTTATAATAATTATTATTATTACAAAATAATACAACTTTTACTTACTATCATTATAAATATTATTTTATCAAATAAATATGTGATACAAACATATTTTACTACGTGTAATAACTTACTTTAATAATACCTATCATATTATCTTTATGATATTAAATGAACCCTATAAATTTTATTACTTAATATATATAAAAGTATATTATATTATATAAATTTAATATAAAATTTTATTTATTAATAAATAAATTATATTATTTACTCTAATAAATCTTTTAAAAATATTTAAAAATATAAAACGACGATATTTAAACTATATATTAATCATGTATAGATTTTTGAAAATTATTTTGAGTCAAATTTACTTTTGTTGACTTTTGCATATTAGTCTCGAGCATTAGGATTGTGGTACACTATGACTTGGCCTAATTTATTAGACAAATATTGACCAACACATAATTATATATAATTAATTTAGGTTCGTGAATCCGAGGCCAACCTTGCACTTGTTCAATGACGTTATATGTATTTTTACTATGAAATACAGTATGGTGAGTTTCATTTGCCTTTTTACCCTTTATATTTTTGGGACTGAGAATACATGCGCTTTTATAAATGTTTGATGAAATAGACACAAGTAATTGAAACTACATTCTATGGTTGAATTATCGAAATCGAATATGCCCCTTTTTATTAAAGTCTGGTAATCTAAGAATTAGGGAACAGACACCCTTATTGACGCGAATCCTAAAGATAGATCTATTGGGCCTAACAAACCCCATCTAAAGTACCGGATGTTTTAGTACTTCAAAATTTATATCATGTCCGAAGGAGGATCCCGGAATGATAGGGGATATTCTTATATGTAACTAGTTAATGTCGGTTACCAGGTGTTCACCATATGAATGATTATTTTTGTCTCTATGCATGGGACGTATATTTATGAGAACTGGAAATGAAATTCTTGTGGTCTATTAAAATGATGGAAATAAATGATTATGATAAACTAATGAACTCACCAACCTTTTGGTTGACACTTTAAAGCATGTTTATTCTCAGGTGTTAAAGAAATCTTCCGCTGTGCATTTGCTCATTTTAAAGATATTACTTGGAGTCTTTCATAGCATATTTCGAAGAACGTTGCATTCGAGTCATTGAGTTCATCAAAGATTATCATTAAATCAATTTATAGTTGGATAGTGGATATTATGAAATGGTATGCATGCCTGTCAATTTTTGATGTAAAGAAATTTTGTCTTTTAAAAACGAATGCAATGTTTGTAAAATGTATCATATAGAGGTCAAATACCTCGCAATGTAATCAACTATTGTGAATCGTTTATAATGTATATGAACGGGTCATTTCAGTTCGGGTCACTATAAACATATCCCAACATAGGATTTCGTGAGTTAGAAAGAGCTTCTCACATGCAACATAAAGAAGCATGTTATACTTACGGGTTAGTGATGTTCGCTTCTTACCAAAGTAAGAAAAAGAATATCGGGTTACAACTTTTAAATAAAACCTTCCCACAAGTGACGGACTCAGTAGTTGGGGTAAGAAACAAGGTTTTTAGATTGCTACGAGGCTGTTGGGCATTACAAAACCCTCGTCCTTTTGACGACATTACAACATGCTGCCTAGTCAATGGTCATAACGATTACTTTCCACAAGACCAAGGATGGGAAGTCGTCTTAGTAAATCCAGAATGCATGACTTGTTTTTGGACTTATGAATTACGTGTCTTTATTTCTTTTGATGAACAACTTGCGTATTAACTAGAATTGCCTTTATAGCTGCTGTGTAGCAAAGATTTTATGTGCTATATTTCATCCTATATGTATAATAGTGGTATTGTATGTTTGTAAAATATTGTATAAAGATTTGAACGCGAAATATTATTGTAATAAGTTTTTCATATAGAAGTGTAGTAGTTGAGTTGTATAGTAGCTAGTAAGTATGAACTTAACGGGTTGGTATTACCCGAATTAAAACTATAAAATGCTAATATGAAGAAAAAGCTTTTATAAATAAGTTCATATAATGCTACGAGATACTATTGACTACTCTTAAATTCTATATGATTAACTCAATTCTTTTGGCTATTTTTGAAGGAAATGGCACCGGCGACTCGTCAGAATTTGAACATGAGCGAGGAAGGCTTCCGTGTTTTCCTTGCTGCGAACATAGCCGCAGTACAGGCTGCAATGCAAAATAACAATAACTTTGGATCTAGCAGTGGAACTAATTCCACAATAAATCGTGTAGGATGCTCCTACAAAGAATTCACTGCCTGCAAACCTTTGGAATTTGATGAAACCGAATGACCAATTGGATTGAAACGGTGGACCGAGAAAGTTGAATCGGTGTTTGCCATAAGTAAGTGTACTGAAGAGGACAAAGTTAAGTACGCTACGCATACCTTCACAGGTACTGCGTTAACGTGGTGGAACACCTATCTTGAACAGGTAGGACAAAATGCTACTTACGCACTACCGTGGTCGGCATTCAAGCAATTGATGAACGAGCAGTACCGTCCTAGAAACGAAGTCAATAAACTCAAGGTAGAACTTAGGGAGTTACGAACACAAGGGTTCAACATTACCACATATGAACGACGATTCACAGAGTTGTGCCTATTGTGTCCGAGAGCGTTCGAAGATGAAAGAAGAGAAGATCGACGCGTTTGTAAAAGGGTTACCAGTAAGAATTCAAGAAGATGTGAGTTCACACGAGCCCGCTTCCATACAAAAGGCAAGTAGAATGACTCATAAACTCATAAATCAGATTGAGGGAAGAATTAAAGAGCAGGCGGTCGAAGAAGCCAACACAAAACAACTCAAGAGAAAGTGGGAAGAAACCAGTGACAAAGGTCACCAATACAACAACAACAACAACAATTACAACCACAACCGCAACAACAATCGCAACAATAACTGCAATCCTAACAATAACTACAACAAACGTCCCAATAACAACAACAATAACAACCGTTCCAACAACAATAACAATCTCAACAACAACCTCAATAACAACAACGGCAACAAAAACCAAAAATGCCAAAGGTGTGAAGAATACCACCAGAATGGGTTTTGCACGATATTTTGCACCAAGTGTAAAAGAACTGGCCATGGTGCGAAAAAGTGTGAGGTTTACAGACCAAAGTTTAACAGAACTAAAGGAACAAATAGTGGCGAAACAAGTAATGCCGCCTTTGTTTGTTATGGATGTGGAAAACCGGGCCACATTAGAAGTAATTGCCTGAATCAGTGGAATACTAATGGGCAAGGCCGCGAAAGAGTTTTCAATATTAATACGGAAGAAGCGCAGGAAGACGCGGAGCTTGTTACGGGTACGTTTCTTATTGATAATAAATCTGCTTATGTTTTATTTGATTCGGGTGCGGATAGAAGCTATATGAGTAGAGATTTTTGTGCTAAGTTAAGTTGCCCATTGACGCCTTTGGATAGTAAATTTTTACTCGAATTAGTAAACGGTAAATTAATTTCAGCAGATAATATATGTCGGGATAGAGAAATTAAACTGGGGGATGAAACGTTTAAAATTGATTTAATACCAGTTGAGTTAGGGAGTTTTGATGTAATAATTGGTATGGACTGGTTGAAAAAGGTGAGAGCAGAGGTCGTTTGTTACAAAAATGCGATTCGCATTATGCGTGAAAAGGGAAAACCTTTAATGGTGTACAGAGAAAAGAACAACGCGAAATTAAACCTTATTAGTAGTTTGAAGGCGCAAAAAGTAATAAGAAAAGGTTGTTACGTCATTCTAGCACACATCAAGGAAGTTTAACATGAAGAAAAGAACATCAGTGATGTTCCCGTCGCAAAAGAATTTCCCGATGTATTTCTGAAAGAATTACCGGGATTACCCCCACATCGATCCGTTGAATTTCAAATAGACCTTGTACCAGGAGCTGCACCAATAGCTTGTGCTCCATACAGACTCGCACCCAGTGAAATGAAAGAATTACAAAGTCAGTTACAGGAACTTTTAGAGCGTGGTTTCATTCGACCAAGCACATCACCATGGGGGGCTCCTGTTTTGTTTGTCAAGAAGAAGGGTAGTACATTTAGGTTGTGTATCGACTACCGAGAGTTGAACAAACTTACCATCAAGAACCGTTACCCACTACCGAGAATCGACGACTTATTTGATCAACTACAAGGCTCGTCGGTTTATTCGAAGATCGATTTACGTTCTGGGTATCATCAAATGCGGGTGAAGGAGGATGATATTCCAAAGACTACTTTTAGGACGCGTTAAAGTCATTACAAGTTTATGGTTATGCCGTTTGGGTTAACTAACGCACCAGCTGTGTTCATGGACCTCATGAACCGAGTGTGTGGACCATACCTTGACAAATTTGTCATTGTTTTCATCGATAACATACTTATTTACTCAAAGAATGACCAAGAGCATGAAGAACATTTGAGAAAAGTGCTAGAGTTGTTAAGAAAGGAAAAATTGTACGCTAAGTTTTCAAAGTGTGCATTTTGGTTAGAAGAAGTTCAATTCCTCGGTCACATAGTGAACAAAGAAGGTATTCAGGTGGATCCAGCAAAGATTGAAACCGTTGAAAAGTGGGAAACCCCGAAAACTCCGAAGTACATACACCAATTTTTAGGGCTGGCTGGTTATTACCGGAGATTCATCCAAGATTTTTCCAAAATAGCAAAATCTTTGACTGCATTAATGCATAAAGGAAAGAAATTTGAATGGAAGGATGAACAAGAGAAAGCGTTTCAATTGTTGAAGAAAAAGTTAACTATGGCACCTATATTGTCATTACCTGAAGGGAATGATGATTTTGTGATATATTGTGACGCCTCAAAGCAATGTCTCGGTTGTGTATTAATGCAACGAACGAAGGTAATTGCTTATGCATCTAGACAATTGAAGATTCACGAGCAGAATTATACGACGCATGATTTGGAATTAGGCGCGGTTGTTTTTGCATTAAAGACTTGGAGGCACTACTTATATAGGGTCAAAAGTATTATATATACCGACCATAAAAGTCTTCAATACATATTTAATCATAAACAACTGAACATGAGGCAGCGCAGATGGATTGAATTGTTGAATGATTACGACTTTGAGATTCGTTACCACCCGGGGAAGGCAAATGTGGTAGCCGATGCCTTGAGCAGAAAGGACAGAGAACCTTTTTGAGTAAAAGCTATGAATATAATGATTCACACTAACCTTACTACTCAAATAAAGGTGGCGCAACAAGGAGTTTTAAAAGAGGGAAACTTAAGGAATGAAATACCCAAAGGATCGGAGAAGCATCTTAATATTCGGGAAGACGAAACCCGGTATAGGGCTGAAAGAATTTGGGTACCAAAATTTGGAGGTATGAGAGAAATGGTACTTAGAGAAGCTCATAAAACCAGATACTCAATACATCCTGGAACGGGGAAGATGTACAAAGATCTCAAGAAACATTTTTGGTGGCCGGGTATGAAAGCTGATGTTGCTAAATACGTAGGGGAATGTTTGACGTGTTCTAAGGTCAAAGCGGAGCATCAGAAACCATCAGGTCTACTTCAACAACCCGAAATCCCGAAATGGAAATGGGAAAACATTACCATAGATTTCATCACTAAATTGCCAAGGACTGCTAGTGGTTTTGATACTATTTGGGTAATAGTTGATCGTCTTACCAAATTAGCACACTTCCTGCCAATAAGAGAAGATGACAAGATGGAGAAGTTAGCATGACTGTATTTGAAGGAAGTCGTCTCCAGACATGGAATATCAATCTCTATTATCTCTGATAGGGATGGCAGATTTATTTCAAGATTTTGACAGACATTACAGCAAGCATTAGGAACTCGTCTAGACATGAGTACTGCCTATCATCCACAAACTGATGGGCAGAGCGAAAGGACAATACAAACGCTTGAAGACATGCTACGAGCATGTGTTATTGATTTCAGAAACAGTTGGGATCGGCACCTACCGTTAGCAGAATTTTCCTACAACAACAGCTACCATTCAAGCATTGAGATGGCGCCGTTTGAAGCACTTTATGGTAGAAAGTGAAGGTCTCCGATTTGTTAGAGTGAAGTGGGGGATAGACAGATTACGGGTCCGGAGATAATACAAGAAACTACCGAGAAGATAATCCAAATTCAACAACGGTTGAAAACCGCCCAAAGTCGATAAAAGAGCTACGCTGACATTAAAAGAAAAGATATAGAATTTGAAATTGGAGAGATGGTCATGCTTAAAGTTGCACCTTGGAGAGATGGTCATGCTTAAAGTTGCACCTTGTTCGATTTGGTAAACGGGGGAAATTAAATCCAAGGTATATTGGACCATTCAAGATTATTGATCGTGTCGGACCAGTTGCTTACCGACTTGAATTACCACAACAACTCGTGGCTGCACATAACACTTTCCACGTCTCAAATTTGAAGAAATATTTTGCTAAAGAAGATCTCACTATTCCGTTAGACGAAATCCAAATCAACGAAAAACTACAATTCATCGAAGAACCCATCGAAATAATGGATCGTGAGGTTAAAAGACTTAAGCAAAACAAGATACCAATTGTTAAAGTTCGATGGAATGCTTATAGAGGACCTGAGTTCACCTGGGAATGAGAAGATTAGATGAAGAAGAAATACCCGCACTTATTTCCAGAAGATACGTCAACAACTCCAACTGCTTAAAATTTTGGGACGAAATTTATTTAACGGGTAGGTACTGTAGTGACCCGAACTTTTCCATGTTTATATATATTAAATGAAATTGATATTTATATGATTAAATGTTTCCAACATGTTAAGCAATCAAACTTGTTAAGACTTGATTAATTGAAATAGGTTTTATATAGACAATTGACCACCCAAGTTGACCGGTGATTCACGAACGTTAAAACTTGTAAAAACTATATGATGTCATATATATGGATATATATATATATATATATATATAGTTAACATACTATTATGATAAGTAAACATATAGTTAACATACTATTATGATAAGTAAACATATCATTAAGTATATTAACAATGAACTACATATGTAAAAACAAGACTACTAACTTAATTATTTCGAAACGAGACATATATGTAACGATTATCGTTGTAACAACATTTAACTGTATATATATATCATACTAAGATATATTAATATATCATAATATCATGATAATGTAATAATTTAACATCTCTTTAGATATAATAAACAATGGGTTAACAATATTTAACAAGATCGTTAACCTAAAGGTTTTAAAACAACATTTACATGTAACGACTAACGATGACTTAACGACTCAGTTAAAATGTATATACATGTAGTGTTTTAATATGCATTCATACACTTTTGAAAGACTTCAAGACACTTATCAAAATACTTCTACTTAACAAAAATGCTTACAATTTCATCCTCGTTCAGTTTCATCAACAATTCTACTCGTATGCACCCGTATTCGTACTCGTACAATACACAGCTTTTAGATGTATGTACTATTGGTATATACACTCTAATGATCAGCTCTTAGCAGCCCATGTGAGTCACCTAACACATGTGGGAACCATCATTTGGCAACTAGCATGAAATATCTCATAAAATTACAAAAATATTAGTAATCATTCATGACTTATTTACATGTAAACAAAATTACACATCCTTTATATCTAATCCATATACCAACGACCAAAAATACCTACAAAAACTTTAATTCTTCAATTTTCTTCATCTAATTGATCTCTCTCAAGTTCTATCTTCAAGTTCTAAGTGTTCTTCATAAATTCTATAAGTTCTAGTTTCATAAAATTAAGAATACTTCCAAGTTTGCTAGCTTACTTCCAATCTTCTAAATTGATTATCCAACCTCAATAAATCTTTCTTATTTACAGTAATATATCTTTCTAATACAAGTTAATACTCATATTCAAACTTTGATTCAATTTCTATAACTATAACAATCTTATTTCGAGTGGAAATCTTACTTGAACTTGGTTTCGTGTCATGATTCTGCTTCAAGAACTTTCAAGCCATTCAAGGATCCTTTGAAGCTAGATCTATTTTTCTCATTTCCAGTAGGATTATCCACAAAACCTGAGGTAGAAATGATGTTCATAACATCATTCGATTCATATATATAAAGTCATATACATAAAACTACCTTATTCGAAGGTTTAAACTTGAAATCACTAGAACATAGTTTAGTTAATTCTAATCTTGTTCGCAAACAAAAGTTAATCCTTTTGACTTGACTTTTAAAATCAACTAAACACATGTTCTATATCTATATGATATTCTAACCTAATGATTTAAAACCTGGAAACACGAAAAACACCGTAAAACCGGATATACGCAGTTGTAGTAACACCGCGGGCTGTTTTGGGTTAGTTAATTAAAAACTTTGATAAACTTTGATTTAAAAGTTGTTCTTCTGGGAAAATGATTTTTCTTATGAACATTAAACTATATCCAAAAATCATGGGTAAACTCAAAGTGGAAGTATGTTTTCCAAAATGGTCATCTAGACGTCGTTCTTTCGACTGAAATGACTACCTCTTACAAAAATTACTTTTAACTTATATTTTTGACTATAAACCTATACTTTTTCTGTTTAGATTCATAAAATAGAGTTTAATATAAAACCATAGCAATTTTATTCACTCAAAACGGATTTAAAACGAAGAAGTTATGGGTAAAACAAGATTGGATATTTTTTGATTGTTGTAGCTACTGGAAATATTGTAACAAATCTATACAAATCATATCCTAGCTAACTTATATTGTATTATACATGTATTCTAATATATTATGTAATCTTGGGATACCATATACACGTATGCAAATGTTTTGACATATCATATCGACCTATGTATATATATTATTTGGAACAACCATACACACTCTATATGCAGTAATGTTGGAGTTAGCTATACAGGGTTGAGGTTGATTCCAAATATATATATACATTGAGTTGTGATCTAGCCTGAGACGTATATACACTGGGTCGTGGATTGATCCAAGATAATATATATATCGATTTATTTCTGTACATCTAACTATGGACAACTAGTTGTAGGTTACTAACGAGGACAACTGACTTAATAAACTTAAAACATTAAAACGTATTAAAAATGTTGTAAATATATTTTGAACATACTTTGATATATATGTACATATTTGTTATAGGTTCGTGAATCGACCACTGGCCAAGTCTTACTTCCCGACGAAGTAAAAATCTGTGAAAGTGAGTTACAGTCCCACTTTTAAAATCTAATATTTTGGGATGAGAATACATGTAATTTTATAAATGTTTTACGAAATAGACACAAGTAAATGAAACTACTTTATATGGGTGAATGATCGAAGCCGAATATGCCCCTTTTTAGCTTGGTAGCCTAAGAATTTGTGACGATCGCTCCAAATCCATATGGACGAACACGTCATTCATTGATTTCATTGTGAGGTATTTGACCTCTATATGATACATTTTGTAAACATTGCATTCTTTTGAAAAGGCACACCTTAAATGAATATTTAAATCAAAGGTTTTCGACATCTGATGATTTCTACATATAGACAATCACCATAAATAATAGTTTACAATAGTATTTCCGTTGACAATGCAGTCAAAATAAGATACATGGTGATGATTTGGTGAATGCAACGTCTCCTTGAAAAATATGTCATGTAAGACTCCATGCACATAGCTTGTTTAACATCTAAGCAAACAGCGGAAGACTTCTAGGAAACCTGAGAATAAACATGCTAACAAGTGTCAACACAAAGGTTGGTGAGTTCATAGTTTTAATGTTGCGCATAATCTGTATATAAAGGTGGATCACAAGATTTCAGTTGTTCAATCCAGAAACGTTTATCAAAATATTCTACGAAATTGAGCACCCTGGTAACTAAACTTAACGTATATATAATTTGTACCCTTTGTATAATCATCTTAATAATACACGCAAACCAACGTGTACGCTTCTCAAACAGCATACGTCTGTTAAAAGGCTAGTGCTCTAGCTCGGACGGGGATATCAAGCCCTATGGATCCATATACTACTACTCGCGCCCACCAGTTCTTATAACTGGCAGTTAACAGTTACCAAATCTAAGGGATTTTCGGTTCAAACTCAGTGTAGAATTTAGTATGTACTTGTATCCATTGCGTTTAAAATAAAGTGCATGTATTCTCAGCCCAAAAATATATATTGCAAAAGCAATTAAAAAGGGATCAATGAAACTCACCTTAGCAGCATATAAAGTCGTTCACCAAAATGTGATCGAAACACGGATTACCAAATAACCGTAGATCTCAACCTAGAGAACATATGTTGGTCAATAAATGTCTATCAAGCTAGGTCAGGTCATAGTGTATCACAATCCTAATGCTCGATATTGACATACAAAAGTTATCCAATGTTGTTTCAAAAAGTCAATTTTGACAATAGTTTAACAAAACGAGACGTACCTTATATTAGGATTCATTTACTCGGTTGGTAATATTCAAAAATCTAATTTATCAATCTCGTAAACAAGTTGTTTAAATCTTAATTGTAGATTTAAAAGCAATTTCAATTAACTTCAATCATAATTCAGTTGCTCATATATTTTAATCCGTTCATCGAAATTATTCGATATCTAAATGAAAAGTTATTGATTTTTCGCCAGCTTTCCAAAAACATGTATATCATATACCTTTTACCAGTAATATATGTATTTAATTCGTGGTACATCATAAACTATTTAACAAGGAAATTTAGCATACAAGCATGTATAAATATATATACTCGAGCACTAGACATGGATACACAATTATTATATAAAAGATAAAATATAAGTACTTACATATCAATATTGAGATTTAATATTGTAGAAAAGTACGTAGACGTAACGGAGATGATAACACTAGGTTTGACTTGCAAATAATACCCATGAATATTACCCATAACCTCCTTGGCAATAACCCATAATTTCCTTAGCTTTATCCCGTTCATAAAACTATTTTGAAAGTGACACGCTCATGACCTCGTCGTAGTATTTTATGTATAATACTAATAATAATACAAATACTACTAATAATAATAAGATTAATAATAATATTAATCTTAATAATAATAATAATAATAATAATAATAATAATAATAATAATAATAATAATAATAATAATAATATAATTAATAAATATAATACGGAGTAATTTTTAAATTAAAACAGAGGCAGATATCTCGAGCTTTATAGGTGTGGCCTGTCCAGGACTGCCATGCGATCGCATGGCCTCCAAGACCATTTCCCATGCAATCGCATGGGATGGATTTCCAGCTCATGATCTTTTAACTTCTAGTTTGGCGACATATTTTTTTAATTATTAATATAATATATTTAATTTATATAATTAATTATATATTATATTAAATTCACATGCATAGTTGACTTGTAATTTTCATTTCGATAAGTCGTACGTCGTCACTCGACTTATGTCCCGGTTCTGGTTTTTCGAACGTCCTATCGTATACTGAGAAAACTTGTACTTTACGTTTCGTGAATCGTACCTTTGTCAAAATATAGTCTTAAATCATCCATAAACTATACCACTGTAGCAATTCACTGTAGCAAAGACAATTTTTACTGTAGCAATTCACTGTAGCAAATAGTGATTTTCAAAAACACTGTAGTATTTTGGGTACTGTAGCAATTTGAAAATGTTACTATCGTTTACTAAATAACTTGAAATTATATATATGTATATATCTTTTTAATATATATAAATCAGTTTTTAAATACACATTGGAAGTTATTTATAAATAAATTTTAATAATAAATATTTAAACTTATCATATATATTCAAATAGATATTTAAACCAATAAGTTTAATGTACGGTATCAAATAATTAATTCATTGTTACCTTTTCAAGTTATAGTATATATGTATCTATTTACATATAATTGTTCGCGAATCGTCGAAAACAACTGAAGGGTATTTAAATATATAAAAGTAGTTCAAAAATTTTGAGATTCAGTTTTACAGACTTTGCTTATCGTGTCGAAAATGTTAATCATACAAAGATTAAGTTTAAATTTGGTCAAAAATTTCCGGGTCATCACAGAATTTGGGAATAGACCCCCAAATTGACGCGAATCCTAAAGATAGATCTATGGGGCCCACAAGCCCCATTCTGGAATTTGGAACGCTTTAGTACTTCGAAATTATCATGTCCGATGGGTGTCCCGGAATGATGGGGATATTCTATATGCATCTTGTTAATGTCGGTTACAGGTGTTCACCGTATGAATGATTTTTATCTCTATGTATGGGATGTATTGAAATATGAAATCTTGTGGTCTATTATTATGATTTAATAATATATAGGTTAAACCTATAACTCACCAACATTTTGTTGACGTTTTAAGCATGTTTATTCTCAGGTGATTATTAAGAGCTTCCGCTGTTGCATACTAAAATAAGGACAAGATTTGGAGTCCATGCTTGTATGATATTATGTAAAAACTGCATTCAAGAAACTTATTTTTGATGTAATATATTCTTATTGTAAACCATTATGTAATGGTCGTGTGTAAACGGTATATTTTAGATTATTATTATTTGATAATCTATGTAATGCTTTTTAAACCTTTATCGATAGAATAAAGGTTATGGTTGTTTTAAAAATGAATGCAGTCTTTGAGAAACGTCTCATATAGAGGTCAAAACCTCGCGACGAAATCAATTAATATGGAACGTTTATAATCAATATGAACGGGACATTTTAATTTTCCCTTTATATTTTTGTTTTTAGCCCAACAACGGGGCCTCACTTTACATGTTTCTACTAATATGAATTAAAAAAAAATTATTAAACATGATTAAAAAGGTTTTCCTTATACAATATATTTTTAAGTTACTATTAATAGAAAAAAAAATATAAAAGCGCATCTACTGTAGTGGTATCATATTACCCTCCCACGTATACCTGGCAATTGGGTCGGGTTTGGATCGGGTCGAAACGGGTCTGGGTTTAAATAAGTCCGGGTCGAAACGGGTCAGAAATTTTGAACGGGTCAAACGGGTCGGGTCAAAAGCGGGTCGGGTCGGGTCGAGACTCTTTTTTATTCGGGTTGGGTCGGGTCGGGTCGGGTCGAGACTTTTTTTTTTTTTGCGAATTCTTTAATAAAATATTTTTTTAAATTGGTTGACCCACTAATTGAACCAATGGATAATATATTTGACTATATTACAAATATAAAGTACAAAGATGCAAATATTATTAGACGGTCTACAAATCAGTCGGTAGATACATACATGAAACAAATGGTCTTACGAGTTTAGTTTGGGTTGAAAGTTGATATCTTTTTGCAACATTTTGTGTAGTTTGATTCGTTTATGTGTTGTATTTTGTAGTACAATTTGGGTGATGTATGTCACACCCCCAAATAGGGCTTGGGGTATTTGTGACTAATTATATCAAATCACAGTCGTATAAATGTGAACGACTCTATATGAGACGTTTATTGAGTTTTGCAGCGGAAGATAAATAGATTACATTGTATTTAGAGCATTAAATGTCTTTAATTGATATGATATGTAATGAAGACTCCAAGCATAGCAAGCAATCATCATCAAAGCAGTAGATATACAGCGGAAGCAATATTTAAGTACCTGAGAATAAACATGCTTAAAAAGTCAACACGAGGTTGAGTGAGTTCATAGGTTTGTCATAAATAATGATTTCAGTAATAGATCACAAGATTTAATATAATAAAAGTCGATATATCATGTATATCAAAAGTATGCCATGAGCGTATAATATCAAAACTAAACGATTTTACCTCGAGACAATACATATGTAATTGTCGAGATCATTATTATACCACCAATTGACCTGAGGTCAATAGTGCGGGACGTTACTCCCAATAGCGCTATTTATAATAATTCCGTTTGCCTCTTCATTATCTAGCAATTAATGATATTACAAAGCAGGGTTTTGAATGTTTCATATGAACACAATAACATGTTACATATCAACACAATAAAAGTACTCATGTTGGTCGCATAATAGTTTGCACTTGTGTCTATCCGTTATAAAAATATTGCATTTATTCTCAGCCCAAAAATATATATATAAAGGGAGCAAATGAAACTCACGATACGATACGATAGTTTGTAGTAAATATGCATAGGATGGCACTGAACAAGTACAGAGTTGACCCCGGATTCACGAACCTATATCAAGTATATATATTAACACATATACTCGTAATCGAACAATTTATATTATTATTAGTGATATACTTTTTATATCAATAACTTATATATTTCATTATACATTCATCTTATATATTTTAAATATATAAAATATAGCTTTTGTTATGTTATATGTACTTAATACATTTTTATTTGTATATTATTTGTTTGTTAAAATAGTATTTTTAATAATACTAAAATAATATTTGTAATGATAAAATAATGATAATGATAATACTAATATCAATATTAAAGATAATAATATTAATAGTTTTATTAATGATAATACCAATGATAGTTTTAACCTTAAATCTTATAATGATGATAATAACAGTAGTTTTTAATAATAATGGTAATGAAAATGATAATTATAACTATCTTATTACTAATTATAATATTAATAATAACACTTATGTTAATAATAATAATTCTAAAATGATACTAATACTAATATTAATGAAAATAATAAAAAAATTTATTATTTTCATAATAATAAAAATGATAATAATCATAATCATAGTAATAATAATAATAATACTTATACTAGTAGTAAAATGATAAAGTTATATTTTAAATGATATTAGTAATAACATTAATAATAATGCAAATCATTTTTTTATCTATAATAATAATAAATGAATTTCTATCATAATACTTATATTTGTAATACTAATCATAATAATTATAATACTAATAATAACAATAATAATAATAATGATAATAATAATTATAATCATAATACTTAGTAATAATAATACTAATACTTAATAATAATATTAACAATAATAATAATAATAAATAAATAATTAAAAAATGAGAACTACCTTCAAAAAGCCTTCATAAAAAAATATGCCGAAGACGGGGCTCGAACCCGCGACCTCTCGCTCACCCAAACAACCCTCAAACCACTCGACCATATCTGTTTTTCTGTTTTAATTCATAATCCATTTATATTTAACCCCATTTTGTTTTCTGTTTCCAATTCTTCCTGTTTCACAGCTAAATTGACCATCGAGCCTCAATAACCACAAAATACAATTCCAATTTAGGACTTGAAACTTAAGTAACAACTTATATTTAGGGAAGTTTGTTCAATAGACAAATATATATGTATATATGTATGTATATATATATATATATATATACACACACACACACATAAAAGCTGCTGTTCGACGATGAAGAACACAAAAAAATGATTTTGATTTTTGAACGTTTTGAGACCTTGACACCTTCACAAATTATTTTCTAAATCATCATTGGATTACACTAGAACCATCAATTTAACTTAAATCTTATCAGAGAACTCGAATTTGATTGAAGAACAAATGTTGACTTTTAAAAACCAAAACTTTGACTTCAAAATTCATGATTAATACAACGAATTGGAACTTAAAATTTTGGAGAAAGATCATTTAGAGGATTCCTAACAACACTACATTTATAGATTTTGAAATGGGATTCGTTTTTGTGATTTTGGAAAAATGAGCAAGAACAGAGGTCGAAGGGTTTTTATTTTATGTTTTAATTCCTTTTCAATTACAGTGAATTATGAAATGCCCCGTTCATATCGATTATAAACGATTCACAATTGTGATGCCCCGTACTAAATCATCATGTACGGACCATCAACAACATGATCATTACAAGGTTAAGTACTATATGCGAT
Source organism: Rutidosis leptorrhynchoides (assembly GCF_046630445.1). NCBI lineage: Eukaryota > Viridiplantae > Streptophyta > Magnoliopsida > Asterales > Asteraceae > Rutidosis > Rutidosis leptorrhynchoides. The sequence goes on along the minus strand of NC_092336.1, from coordinate 551,848,536 downwards.
TTCAAAAAGAGTTTGCATTCATAATAAAAGTGACGTCATAACCAACGTCGAATGTTTTACATCAAAAGTATGCTTCACTAAGTAGAAGCAATTAATAAGTGTATGTGACCCCAATGGTCGTTACAAATCATCGTTTCAAAAGTACTAAAGTTTGAATGCAAAAGTAAGCGTTCATGCAGTGACATCTCTAAAGCAGCGGGTGTCTACAACAAGACTAGTATAACAGCGGAAGCAACCTTAAGCACCTGAGAAAAACATGCTTAAAAACGTCAACACAAAGGTTGGTGAGCTATAGTTTAAGTATAACAGTAATGTAAGGTAGGCCACAAGATTTCAGTGCTACAAAGAGCGTTTCAAAACGGTAATCCAAATCAGTATGATAAAGTATATGTTTAACCGTGGGCACTTGGTAACTAACTTAACGTTTATACCCCTTGAAAGTACAGTTGGCAAGTGCGTATGTTTACGAAGTATTAAACACTCATTAAATGCTAGCGCTACTAGCCCGAGTGGGGATGTCAAACCCTATGGATCCATATCTAAGATTCGCGTTCACCGGTTCAAAAACCAATGACTAAACGTTACCGAGCTAAAGGAAATGTTTCTGCCGTTGCATAACCCACACATATATAAGCTTAAGTACTCGTGCCTAGTATGTAAAACATAAAATCTGCATGCATTCTCAGTTCCCAAAATAAGTTAAAGTAAAAAGGGAATGCTATAACTCACAATGATAAAGTAAGTATGACTCGGAAAGTAAGCAAGTAATGAAGGTTGTCCAAACGGGTCCTCAACCTAAGTCAAATATTACTAAGTCAGTAAATCGTCTGAATAGGTTTAAAAGTATGTAAATAAGGTCTTAAGGGTCATCATCATTCATCATCAAACAAAAGGTGTAAAGTAAGTTTCGTTCATGAAAGAAGTTTAAAACAAAGGCTGACTTCGGTCAGTCACCACGGCCTCAATAACTACTGAACTAAGGTGAGACCAGTGGCCATGGCTCCATATATGAGTCCTTTAGTTGTGGTAAAAATTACAGAAGCAAAATCGTCTTCATTTGACCGTGGCGACGGTCTAAGTGCGAGTAGGTCAGAATTTCCAGCACAACGTTAAATGGACATAGTGACGATCGGAGGGCCATAAATCCTAAACCGTAACTCGGATTAAGACGAGTTCTATATGAAAAGTTACCTACTCGAACAGATCTATCTAAAAATCATAATTACAGTAGCCCAGGTCATATTTATCAGACCCAGAAACAGTAAAACAGTAGGTTCCGGGGTTTCTTGGTACTCGATGCTTATCACGGTTCTCATCCTTGATGCATATAGCTTCAAGTGTACAACTCGTTGATGTGTTTACATCATCTTTACTAAGTTTTGACCATCATAACCCAAGTGTAAGTCTAAGGTAAGTAGCACAACTCAATTAAGTGTTGCAAGTGTTTTGATGAACCAAAGTTACATCAAAGTCTTAGATTTAACACATACATGAACTATAAAAGTAATATTAACCAAGTTTTGACTATTATGACACAAGTGTAAGTCTAAGACATGTAGCACAACTCACTTAAGAGTTGTATGAAGTTTGATGAACCAAAGTTACATCAAGGTCTTAGATCTAACACATACATGAACTTTCAAAGTAAAAACAAGTTACAAACTTGAAGTAAACTTATGAAATCAAGATCTTAAGTTGTAGAACATAGTTCTTAGTTAGATCGCGAAGATCCTAGACCCAAAAGTCTAGATCAAGCATAAGTGTACAAAGTTATAATTAAAGAAAACTTATTTACATGTTCTTGAACTTTTAAAGTTAACTTTAGTTCAAGAAAGTATGAGATCAAGACTAACTTGTAAAACTTGACCATTCAACAACAAACATGAATTTAAAGTGCATAATATGAAGTAATAAACTAAGTAAACAAGTAATTAGTTCATGAGTTGTTCATACTTTAAAGATTCAAACCAAAGTTTGATCTTTAAGAAAGTAAACTTGAAGTTTACAAACATGAATTACAAGTATGCTTTCAACAACACATGAACTTTAATCTTTTAAAACTTTAAAGATAGAATCATAAACTAGTAAGTTTATGTTCTTGTATGTCATGTAAGAACAAGATGATATGAAGAATCAAACTAAAGAGTTTGATTCCTAGTAGCTAGTAAGTAACAACAACAAGTAAGTAATTAAACAACAAAGAACAAGTAAACAACAAACAAATGATGATAATATTGTGCTTGGTTGTTACGGTTTTAGTAAGAAAAAGGAAGAGGAAATCTAGTTCATGTTACTTACAAGATGTAGAGAAAAGATGAGAGAAAAATGGAAGTAGCAAGTAAGTGTGATTGGAATGAGTGAAATGTGAGAGTAAGTAGTAAGGAAAATTGAAAAGAAACTCTCCCATATACACTCCAAAACCAACGGCTCAAAAAGAAAAGAGGAGGAGGGAAAAGTCCATGAGGTTCTAGCATGTTAAAGCTTAAAAAGTTGGTTAAATGGGGTGGTTTCATGGGGATAAGGTGGTAACTAGATTCTTCAAGTATTAAACTATCTAGTTAATCTCTAAATGTACTACTTACATGTGTGTTGGGCTAATGAGTCCACTAAAGAAGTAGGGTGGGCTTCATAAGTCCATTAACACTAATTAAGGCCCAAGTTTAAGTAATTAACAAGTTAATCCAATAAAAGCCCAAGTAACTAACTAGTAACCATAGTTAATTAAAATGATTAATAAACTTAATCATGAATGCAAATAATATCTAAAAATATTATTCATGAAAGTTTCGTGTGTCACAAAGACGTTTCGGGCATTTAAAGTCAAGTATGGTGTACCATGGTAACAAGTAAATGTAATCACATACATTCGTTTAATCACAAGTATTAATAATAACCATTATTAATTAAAGACGGAAAAATCAGGGTCGTTACATTACCCACCTGTTAAAGAAAATTTCATCCCGAAATTTTAAGGAGTGACCAAACAATGGTACCGTATTCGAATAAGAAGGGCGTATCAAAGTTCCGTGAGACTCGTGGGCTCAGAAGTAAGTTATCTACCTTGAAAGGTACTTCGGCATATGAAAGTGAGAATAGGTATATGCCGTTAATTAAGCCTCTTGTCCCAAGAGGTCAACAAATTGATTTCGTTTCTGATTAACAGAAGTATGTCATCTGAATGTATATCCACAAAAGGAAAGATGGCGTGTTTAGCCTTACAGGCAACTTCAGTAAGCTGGATGCGTGAAATGCATCCTGAATATTTCTAAGCTCATCTAAAACATCGAGCGCTTACATCGTAATACAAAGCTGACAGGTAGAATGGAAAACATGGTGATCACAACCATGCGATAGTATTAGCCACGGATTTTATTAACCCCTTGATTTCGGAAGGAGACCATAGGCATAAGGAACCCGATATTTAAGAACGTTTCATTTGAATAAGTGAATTGAAAATTAGCTAAAAGTGATCAATCGGACTTGCGAGCCATAATTATTCATAGTGTCTTCAGAATGGTCTGAACGAACAATGTGGGATATCACCTAGTTTACCATACTGCAGGTGAACCTACCCTTGGATGAAATGAAAGCACAGTTCCGTAATGTAACTTCATCCTTTCAGTTACATGTTGAAGTCAGGGGTAACATTAACTAGAGCAACATACAGTTGCAACAAATGAAGGAAGAAATATATAGAGTATCCATATCAGTGTCATAAATGTTTTAAGCAGTCCCCTCCCAGGGATAACAAGATTCATAGGTTCTCAAAGTATCTTATATTACATTTCTGAAAGAAAGTCGCACGAAAGGTGTGGTCTTGAACGAGAGTGAACTCTTCGAGTGGTTCGTTTTGAATTTATCCGTGTACTCAAGGGGATGTGCAGATGAGAAGGTACGTGGGCCCTTGGTCCTAACGAATGGTTTACTCCGAGTGAAAAGAATCTCCAAAAATTATTCTTGTGTCTCAACATACTGATTCATAGAGATGATGTTTACGAGGGTGTTGCGTTTAGCCGTGAAATTTTGAGAGTAGAAACTCACCTAGTGCCTGTCCTACGATGGGGTGACTACTGAGTGTACCTGGAAAACTGAATTATCGGCCAGCGTTTTTATCATGTCTAACTTTAAAAAGAACATTTTATGGGTGCAGAGATTTTTCTAACAAATTTTATAAAACCGCCATCCAAAGTGGCTCAAGAGTTTTTAACAAAGATCTTAATGGTAAGTTTCATCTCTAACAGAGGACGAGAAAAGTGTGATCCATACATGGTGTAGTCTAATATAAAAACCTTTAATAAAATCAACTAAGAGAGTTTTGAAAAACAATACCTGTAAACGTTTGTTGTGACAACGTAAACGAAACGAAGTTCCTAGTAAACTTAGAAGTAGGTACAACGTGTACCATTTTGCACAAAACTATTTGACTTAAGTTGAATAATTCGGTAAAGGAGCGGATTTTTTTTTATAAATAATTTAAAGATATAACTTAGTATTAAAATAAGTAAGCATAAATTTATGTATGTATGATTTTATAAATCGTATAAGTGACAGAAAAGTTTTTAAATCTCGTGAGGATCGCACAAATAAACAACGGGTAAATATTTTGATAAACATAGCTTTTCATATTTCAAAGGTTACGAGTTGAAAGAGGTTAAGTGGAAAAGCTTTGAATCATCGGGTGACCAGTTACTAGGTAATGAAAACTAATGACATAAATGTAGTTTTTGGTAATTATCAGGACACAAGTCTTTGGGCCAAAAATATTTACGTGTGAAGCCATTGCTAAAAGTGAGGTACGAAGGATAGAGCACGAGGATGAGAAGTTAATTGCTTCTTGAATTTGCAAAGTGCCAAACAGGTTATGACTAGTATTAAAGTCGGGATAATGATGATATTAATATCACTAAATAAGAATCCCTTGGAATGAGTCAGGTCTTAGAGCTATGTAAGAAAAAGCATTGTTCCAACAGGTGTGGTGAAATAAATCCATGGGGTAACGCAATAGTTTTGAATGGTTTAAGTGTTAGCGGATGCCCGAAGGCCTTGCATGACGTGGTAGTCAGTGCCTTTATCACATACACACGAATCTCTCGATTTCGACGGTTATAAAGCCCTTATGATGACTTGGATACGATGAGTAACGAAAAGTTTTATATAATAAGCAACGAGAGTTTCATAGAAATTGTTTATGGTGACAATGTAAGAGAAGAAACGAAGTTCTTAGTAAATTAGGGTTATGTACAACACGTACCGTTCAAAGTATAATATCTTTTAAATGAAAGACTTGGTTTGTAAAAGTGAAGGTAAAGTTTCATATGTATATGTCAAAAGTAATCATTTACTTTATTTTATATAATGGGTACGATTTCAAAAATTTGTATGAATGGCAAACAGAATAAATTTATTTTTATAAAGCTTTGAGAGGATAGCATAGTAAAATAGTGTGTGTAAAATTTTGGCAAACAAAATTTTCATATTTCGGAGGTTACAAGTTGGAAAAGATTGATGAGAATCGAGTAAAAGACTTTTTGAAAATTTCGAGTGATATTTGAGGTAATAAAAACCATTGAATTTATGTGTGTTTGACGACTATTAGTAGGGCATATGTCCTTTGACAAAAAATGCTTAAGTGTGAAGTTGTTGCTTATAAGTGAGATACGAATGGGAGAGTATGAGGATGAGGGTTAACCACTCATTGATTTTAGGAAAATTTCGAACTGGTATGACTAATATCGAAGTAAGAAGGATGATGTTGTGGTTATCATCGAATAAGAAGTTCCTCGTAATAAGTTAGGATTTAGAGTTACGTAAGAATGAGTATCAAATGAGGTTCCTGGGTAATCTTTAATATAGATTTTGAATTGCTGAAGTAACGAATTAGGATTTCCTTTAAGTATCATCGTGCAAGTTTGTCCATTGTATCGATTTCTTTCATGGCTAGCAAGTGAGCAGTTTTGGTGAGATGGTCAATAATAACTCAGATGATGTCCTAACCGCCTACCGTCTCTGGTAGTTAGTGATGAATTTATTCCCATAATAGTTTCACTATTCTTGCAAGGTATACGAATAAATCTTCCTCATTATAAATAAATTCCACTTTCATCCTTGAAAGTCAGTTCGTTCCAACTATTTCATCAAAGCTTCCTAACTTGATGGGTATTTGGTTAATCTTTAAAGTTCATCCCAACTATTGCATCCAATTTCCCTAATTGATGGGTGTTAGGTTAGTCCTAAGGTTCATTCCAACCAATCTTATTATACTGCTGTGAAAATTTTATCAATCTTCTCAAATAACATATGTCTGCGTGTAGGTAACTAATCCCTTTCAACTATTACATTAAAACTTCCAAGTTTGGTTAATATGAGGTCATCTCCAAATCACCCACCTGTTAATCTTAAAGTACTACCTTAAATTATTCCTCTATCTTTCTCTGCTTACCATTTGCTTGTCCTATAGAATACTTAACCCTCATAGTTGTTATTGGCTTATTAGTCATAACACTAAGGTTCTTAGATATAAGGTTTCTATCGCTCCGGTATTAAACAACCTTGAGACAATAAAACATTGTGATGAAACGTACCCTAACTAAAATCAGGATCCATGCGAGTTTCCATAACTGAGATAACGATTGCTCTACCGCAAGTCAGTACAAGGTTTTTCCTATTTGAGAACTTTTTCCTTAAATGTCCAGGGTATCGATATCTATAACAAATTTTTGGGTTATCAATTCTGAAATCAAGGCCCTTCTTGTATAGTATCTGGGCTACGTGGTTACTCCTTCCCTACCTTTAACAGATTATAATGCGTATGCTCAAGTGATCCCTGCCAAAGTTTCCCTGGATCACCTCATTTTCCTCATGTAGTAACATTGGAACTTCTGCATGATTTACTTCAATATAATCACGCTGGCCTGGCATCATTATATTGTACTAAATCGTACGTTCATTCCAATATTACTTCACATGGTCAATGTAACGTGATCACTTCAAGTTCTACTCAATTTCATCTAACGGTGCTTTACCTGTGTTGTCTCAAAATAAAATCTACATAATTAATCTCACAGTTTCTTGGTGTGGGTGCGTAAGTTCCATAGGTCATGCATCAATGCCTAAGTGCTCTGAAATTTCTTCGATATATTCGGGTTCAAGTAACATCGTTAGATTCCTTTCTAGAAATTCAATATGGGTCTCGTGTCGAGTTGTACATGTAGCAACTAGTGATACGATATGTCTTGAGGCGACTCCCAAGTCTTTGGGTATGGCTGAGCATCAGTAGAAGACACTATGACCTTGTTAAAGGGAATGCCTTCCCGACTTCTCCAATGTCTAGGAGTTTTTGGGACCTAAGTCCAGAAGTGTCGTTAGATCGTCGAGCAGTGGTAAAGAATGAAAGAGTTAAGTGACGGTCATGAAAGCGTACAGGGTATGTATCAACTGAACAATCTTCTAGATTGCGTGAAGAAATGTTTCGATCTCTGGAACGGTGGAACAGTAGTAACAGGTGGATTACACTACTAGTTCTTAGGGTTAAACGAGTGGGGAAGTAGTTCAGGAAAACATCTGAACCGGGAAGGATAAGTTTTCCAAGTCGGTATAGCGGATAGTAGACAGGTAGCAAGAGCGTAATCAGGCATAACAACTACAGTAGCCTAGATCGTTTACAGCAGCACGTAGCATGGCAATAGTAACAGTATCATACCGAGGTAACATGCTAAAGGCAGATAGTAGCATGCCGTAATATAACACAGTAGCATGCAATCGAAAGTAGGTAATATCATGCAGTAGTGTAAACAAGTAGCAGTATACAATATATAGTAGTAAAAGCAAGCAGCAGTATGCAGTAAGTTCAGCGGAAACAAGTAAACTAGCAAGTTGTAGATTAGTCCTATTAGTGAATCCTACTCGAGTCGGTCTTAGACTCACTAATGCAACCTAATTCCCTACAACCAATGCTCTGATACCAAATGTGATGCCCCGTACTAAATCATCATGTACGGACCATCAACAACAGGATCATTACAAGGTTAAGTACTATATGCGATTTCAAAAAGAGTTTGCATTCATAATAAAAGTGACGTCATAACCAACGTCGAATGTTTTACATCAAAAGTATGCTTCACTAAGTAGAAGCAATTAATAAGTGTATGTGACCCCAATGGTCGTTACAAATCATCGTTTCAAAAGTACTAAAGTTTGAATGCAAAAGTAAGCGTTCATGCAGTGACATCTCTAAAGCAGCGGGTGTCTACAGCAAGACTAGTATAACAGCGGAAGCAACCTTAAGCATCTGAGAAAAACATGCTTAAAAACGTCAACACAAAGGTTGATGAGCTATAGATTAAGTATAACAGTAATGTAAGGTAGGCCACGAGATTTCAGTGCTACAAAGAGCGTTTCAAAACGGTAATCCAAATCAGTATGATAAAGTATATGTTTAACCGTGGGCACTTGGTAACTAACTTAACGTTTATACCCCCTGAAAGTACACTTGGAAAGTGCGTATGTTTACGAAGTATTAAACACTCATTAAATGCTAGCGCTACTAGCCCGAGTGGGGATGTCAAACCCTATGGATCCATATCTAATATTCGCGTTCACCGGTTAAAAAACTAATGACTAAACGTTACCGAGCTAAAGGGAATGTTTCTGCTGTTGCATAACCCACACATATATAAGTTTAAGTACTCGTGCCTAGTATGTAAAACATAAAATCCGCATGCATTCTCAGTTCCCAAAATAAGTTAAAGTAAAAAGGGAATGCTATAACTCACAATGATAAAGTAGCGGTAAAGTATGACTTGGAAAGTAAGCAAGTAATGAAGGTTGTCCAAACGGGTCCTCAACCTAAGTCAAATATCACTAAGTCAGTAAATCGTCCGAATAGGTTTAAAAGTATGTAAATAAGGTCTTAAGGGTCATCATCATTCATCATCAAACAAAAGGTGTAAAGTAAGTTTCGTTCATGAAAGAAGTTTAAAACAAAGGCTGATTTCGGTCAGTCACCACGGCCACAATACCTACTGAAATAAGGTGAGACCAGTGGCCATGGCTCCGTATATAAGTCCTTTAGTTGTGGTAAAAATTACAGAAGCAAACTCGTCTTCGTTTGACCGTGGCGACAGTCTAAGTGCGAGTAGGTCAGAATTTTGAGCACAACGTTAAATGGACATAGTGACGATCGGAGGGCCATAAATCCTAAACCATAACTCGGATTAAGACGAGTCCTATATGAAAAGTTATCTACTAGAACAGAGCTATCTGAAAATCATAATTACAGTAGCCCAGGTCATACTGATCAGACCCAGAAATAGTAAAATAGTAGGTTCCGGGGTTTCTTGGTACTCGATGCTTATCACGGTTCTCATCCTTGATGCATATAGCTTCAAGTGTACAACTCGTTGATGTGTTTACATCATCTTTACCAAGTTTTGACCATCATAACCCAAGTGTAAGTCTAAGGTAAGTAGCACAACTCAATTAAGTGTTGCAAGTGTTTTGATGAACCAAAGTTACATCAAAGTCTTAGATTTAACACATACATGAACTATAAAAGTAATATTAACCAAGTTTTGACTATTATGACACAAGTGTAAGTCTAAGACATGTAGCACAACTCACTTAAGAGTTGTATGAAGTTTGATAAACTAAAGTTACATCAAGGTCTTAGATCTAACACATACATGAACTTTCAAAGTAAAAACAAGTTACAAACTTGAAGTAAACTTATGAAATCAAGATCTTAAGTTGTAGAACATAGTCCTTAGTTAGATCGTGAAGATCCTAGACCCAAAAGTCTAGATCAAGCATAAGTGTACAAAGTTATAATTAAAGAAAACTTATTTACATGTTCTTGAACTTTTAAAGTTAACTTTAGTTCAAGAAAGTATGAGATCAAGACTAACTTGTAATACTTGACCATTTAACAACAAACATGAATTTAAAGTGCATAATATGAAGTAATAAACTAAGTAAACAAGTAACTAGTTCATGGGTTGTTCATACTTTAAAGATTCAAACCAAAGTTTGATCTTTAAGAAAGTAAACTTGAAGTTTACAAACATGAATTACAAGTATGCTTTCAACAACACATGAACTTTAATCTTTTAAAACTTTAAAGATAGAATCATAAACTAGTAAGTTTATGTTCTTGTATGTCTTTTAAGAACAAGATGATATGAAGAATCAAACTAAAGAGTTTGATTCCTAGTAGCTAGTAAGTAACAACAACAAGTAAGTAATTAAACAACAAAGAACAAGTAAACAACAAACAAATGATGATGATACTGTGCTTGGTTGTTACGGTTTTAGTAAGAAAAAGGAAGAGGAAATCTAGTTCATGTTACTTACAAGATGTAGAGAAAAGATGAGAGAAAAATGGAAGTAGCAAGTAAGTGTGATTGGAATGAGTGAAATGTGAGAGTAAGTAGTAAGTAGTAAGGAAAATTGAAAAGAAACCCTCCCATATACACTCCAAAACCAACGGCTCAAAAAGAAAAGAGGAGGAGGGAAAAGTCCATGAGGTTCTAGCATGTTAAAGCTTAAAAAGTTGGTTAAATGGGGTGGTTTCATGGGGATAAGGTGGTAACTAGATTCTTCAAGTATTAAACTATCTAGTTAATCTCTAAATGTACTGCTTACATGTGTGTTGGGCTAATGAGTCCACTAAAGAATTAGGGTGGGCTTCATAAGTCCATTAACACTAATTAAGGCCCAAGTTCAAGTAATTAACAAGTTAATTCAATAAAAGCCCAAGTAACTAACTAGTAACCATAGTTAATTAAAATGATTAATAAACTTAATCATGAATGCAAATAATATCTAAAAATATTATTCGTGAAAGTTTCGTGTGTCACAAAGACGTTTCGGGCATTTAAAGTCAAGTATGGTGTACCATGGTAACAAGTAAATGTAATCACATACATTCGTTTAATCACAAGTATTAATAATAACCATTATTAATTAAAGACGGAAAAATCAGGGTCGTTACAACAATAGTTGATTTCATTGCGAGGTATTTGACCTCTATATGATACATTTTACAAACATTGCATTCATTTTAAAAAGACAAACTTTCCTTACATCAAAAGTTGACAGATATGCATACCCTTTCATAATATATCCAAACTAGGAATGACTTAATATTAATCTTAATGAACTTGACGACTCGAATGCAATGTCTTTTGAAATATGTCATGAATGACTCCAAGTAATATCTCTAATATGAGCAAATGCACAACGAAAGATTTCTTTCATACCTGAGAATAAACATGTTTTCAAGTGTCAACCAAATTGTTGGTGAGTTCATAGGTTTATTTTAAAACAATAAAATTCATCATTTTGATAGACCACAAGATTTAAATGCTGCATGGTACAAATGGGCCCGAATCCTATACCCACCTGTAATGTACATACGATATCTTTTAAATACAGTACACCTTTCTCGTGTACGAAATCCTTTTTCATAAATCTTAGTAACCGTACACATATCTCGTGTACAAAATATAATACACATAACCTGTGTATAAAAATCATTCTCTCAATACATAACATTCACATCACTTGGTGGTAATTATCATGTCCACATAATTCAACGGTGGCAATTATCATGTCCACATAATTCAACGGTGGCAATTATCATGTCCACATAATTCAACGGTGGCAATTATCATGTCCACATAATTCAACGGTGGCAATTATCATGTCCACATAATTCAATAATAATCCGTAGAACTTCTGTCTGCATAACAATTCATTCGAGGAATGTTTTGCTTGTGTCTATCTCGTCAAACATTTATAAAAGCATTTCATGTATTCGCAGTTCAAAATATATTTCAAAAGCATTTATTAAAGCAGTTGTAAAAACAGCGCATGTATTCTCAGTCCCAAAAATGTAAAGAGTAAAAGGGAATCAAATGAATTCACAATACTGTATTTTGTAGTAAAAATACATATGACGACATTGAACAATGCAGGGTTGGCCTCGGATTCACGAACCTATATCATTCGTATTTTTATTAATATACATAGTTGTAATCGAACAAATATAAATTTATTAATTATATCCTCTTTATATTGATAATATATATATGTTTCTTATATTCATTTTGTATATAAAAATATATTAAATTTTTGTTATGTTATGTTATGTGTATTAAATATATCATTTATATATTAATAATAGTAGTTATAGTAAGACCAAAATAATATTAATAGTGGTAAAATGATTATAATACTTGATATTATTAATATGATAGTAATATTAATGATTCTATTAATGATAATAATAATAATAATGTTATTAATAATAATAAATGTAAAAGTATTACTTTTATTGTTAATGATAGTTTTAATAATAATGATTTACTAATAATAATAATAATAATAATAATAACTTTAAAAGAAAAATGATAATATTAATAATAATAATGATATTGTTAATAATGATATTTTTGTTTAAAGATAATAATAATAATAATAATAATAATAATAATAATAATAATAATAATAATAATAATAATAATAATCCTTAATGATAACAATAATAATGTAGTGACCCGAACTTTTCCATGTTTATATATATATATTAAATGAAATTGTTATTTACATGATTAATTGTTTCCAACATGTTAAGCAATCAAACTTGTTAAGACTTGATTAATTGAAATAGGTTTCATATAGACAATTGACCACCCAAGTTGACCGGTGATTCACGAACGTTAAAACTTGTAAAAACTATACGATGACATATATATGGTTATATATATAGTTAACATGATTTTATTATAAGTATGTATCTCATTAGGTATTTTAACAATGAGTTATATACATAAAAATGAGACTATTAATTTAAGAAACTCAAAACGATATATATAACGATTATCATTATAACAACGTCTTACTAAGTACATATGAATCATATTAAGATATTGATACACTTGGTTAATTATGTTAAATGATAAGTAAATATATTATTAAGTGTATTAACAATGAAATACATATGTAAAAATAAGACTACTAACTTAATGATTTCAAAACGAGACATATATGTAACGATTATCGTTGTAACGACATTTAACTGTATATATATCATACTAAGATATATTATATATCATAATATCATGATAATATAACAATTTAACATCTCATTTGTTATAATAAATAATGGGTTAACAACATTCAACAAGATCGTTAACCTAAAGGTTTCAAAACAACATTTACATGTAACGACTAACGATGACTTAACGACTCAGTTAAAATGTATATACATGTAGTGTTTTAATATGTATTCATACACTTTTGAAAGACTTCAAGACACTTATCAAAATACTTCTACTTAATAAAAATGCTTACAATTACATCCTCGTTCAGTTTCATCAACAATTCTACTCGTATGCACCCGTATTCGTACTCGTACAATACACATCTTTTAGATGTATGTACTATTGGTATATACACTCCAATGATCAGCTCTTAGCAGCCCATGTGAGTCACCTAACACATGTGGGAACCATCATTTGGCAACTAGCATAAAATATCTCATAAAATTACAAAAATATGAGCAATCATTCATGACTTATTTACATGAAAACAAAATTACATATCCTTTATATCTAATCCATACACCAACGACCAAAAATACCTACAAACACTTTCATTCTTCAATTTTCTTCATCTAATTTATCTCTCTCAAGTTCTATCTTCAAGTTCTAAGTGTTCTTCATAAATTCCAAAAGTTCTAGTTTCATAAAATCAAGAATACTTCCAAGATTGCAAGTTTACTTCCAAGTTTTCTAAATCCATTCCAAGTAATCATCCAAGATCAAGAAACCTTTGTTACTTACAGTAGGTTATCTTTCTAATACAAGGTAATAATCATATTCAAACTTTAATTCAATTGCTATAACTATAACAATCTTATTTCGAGTGTAAATCTTACTTGAAATTGTTTTCGTGTCATGATTCTGCTTCAAGAACTTTCAAGCCATCTGATATTACTCAAAATAGACATATCATTAGTCACAATATCAAGTCCTATCGTCAGTTATTTCATACGAATATGTAATATTTCCATTATTATTCCGTTGTATTGTAATTAAGCATAGAATCATTGAATACTTGAAGAAATGTTGAAGATAATGAATGAAACAACTCAAAGATCAAAACCAGAACAAGAAACGAAGAAACAGAAAAATGAAAGCTACAGTGCGTGCCGCGCACTATCCGCGCACACCACCGCGCACTCAAGACTTTGATCAGAACATTTGATTAAAATGGAAACCAGAGAGCGCCCCGCGCAAGTTCAACAGAGCGCGCCGCGCACAATAGAGCGCGCCGCGCACTTCGCCGCGTACAAATACCTGAAACGTTCTAATTGAAGTGCGATCGTGAACTGGAAAGTAAAAGTGTGGTAGGTGAGTAGTGCGCTCCGCGCACCCCTTATGTGCGCGCCACGCACAGTGCTTTCCAGCTACTTTTCAGCCTTTTTAAACCTCTTTCCAGCTTCATTCCAAGGGTGCCAGTTTTTCTTTCTGTTCAGAGACGAAAACATATCATTCAAAACAGTTCTTGAGCTTATCAAATTGCATCAAAACACTAAAATCATTGAAGATTCAAGGATCATTCAAGGGCTTCATCCAAGATTACTCTAAAAAGGTCAATCTTGTATTTACAATGAATTCTATCTTTGTTACTGTTATGTTTAAATTTTCTAGCATGATTGTTGGCTAGTTCCTTTTATGTTCATCTAGATAAATAACCGAGATGTTGAATGTTTACTTTTGATTGATAGTTACCATGTACGATAGTTTGATGTTTGAATACAAGAACCATTCTTGTTAAGTTTAATCTTTTCGATTCAACTAGTTAGTATACTTGTTCAACTAAGAAACACCATCTTGCTGATTTAGTATATTGATTTACACCTAGTGACAAGTGTTTGCCCATCTTTTACCAAAAGGGGTAAGTTGCGTTCAAACGGTTAATCTATATAGGAATGTAAGAACGACTCTTGTAGATACTCTCAGATAGCTTAATTGATATGTGTAGTTGTCTAGGTGAACGATCAATTCCCTAGAATCTGTTATACATATTTTCACTACTCAAATCCATATAACTAATAGGTGTTAGTAAATTGCCTTATCTAGTGACTTTTATAGGGATCTTATTACCACACTTAATTATTTACTTGGGTTGGGTGAATTGAACATTTAACCAGATCAAGGGAATGAACTAAGCTAAACCATTAGTTGACATAGGAGTGGATCATGATCAACACACCATTGACTTGATCATTCTTCAAGTCTTTAGACTAGTTGAATTAGTTGATTACAAATAGGAGGTCTTAGATGACAAGAACATCACTTGCGTCGTGTAATCCCGTTTGAGTGTTTATTCAAGACTACTCTTGGTAAACCGATCAATTAGTTCTCGTGCATAACCAATCAATCCGATCTTAATCCTAAATAAACATTCACATCGAGGGTAAAAAGTCTAGATGAGCATATTTCATCTCTTTGATATCAAAACTATCTTAATTGCTTTCCTTGCAGTTATAAATTTAAAAGACCAAAAATATTGTTTTTACTTTTACTCTTCTCTGATTTGGCTAATCGTTAAATAAGCCACAAAACATAAAACTTGTACCTTTAAGCTTCATTTGCTTAGTTAATCATAATATAGTTTATAATTCTAGTTTGACTAATACAACTGTCCTTGGAACGATACACGGATTTTACCATTATCTATACTACTACACGATCGGGTACACTGCCCGTTAGTGTGTGTAATCTTTAAAACCGGTATTTTCCATACAACAATTCATATACCACTTTTCGCACATCACCATCCAAGGATCCTTTGAAGCTAGATCTATTTTTCTCATTTCCAGTAGGTTTATCCAAGGAACTTGAGGTAGTAATGATGTTCATAACATCATTCTATTCATACATATAAAGCTATCTTATTCGAAGGTTTAAACTTGTAATCACTAGAACATAGTTTAGTTAATTCTAAACTTGTTCGCAAATAAAAGTTAATCCTTCTAACTTGACTTTTAAAATCAACTAAACACATGTTCTATATCTATATGATATGCTAACTTAATGATTTAAAACCTGAAAACATGAAAAACACCGTAAAACCGGATTTACGCCGTCGTAGTAACACCGCGGGCTGTTTTGGTTTAGTTAATTAAAAACTATGATAAACTTTGATTTAAAAGTTGTTATTCTGGGAAAATGATTTTTATTATGAACATGAAACTATATCCAAAAATTATGGTTAAACTCAAAGTGGAAGTATGTTTTCTAAAATGGCCATCTAGACGTCGTTCTTTCGACTGAAATGACTACCTTTATAAAAACGACTTGTAACTTATTTTTCTGACTATAAACCTATACTTTTTCTGTTTAGATTCATAAAATAGAGTT
The DNA here is from genome assembly GCF_046630445.1 of Rutidosis leptorrhynchoides. Taxonomy (NCBI): domain Eukaryota; kingdom Viridiplantae; phylum Streptophyta; class Magnoliopsida; order Asterales; family Asteraceae; genus Rutidosis; species Rutidosis leptorrhynchoides. Next base: position 551,832,109 of record NC_092336.1, on the reverse strand, counting down.
CAATATGAAACCATAACAATTTAATTCACTCAAAACGGATTTAAAATGAAGAAGTTATGGGTAAAACAAGATTGGATAATTTTTCTCATTTTAGCTACGTGAAAATTGGTAACAAATCTATTCCAACCATAACTTAATCAACTTGTATTGTATATTATGTAATCTTGAGATACCATAGACACGTATACAATGTTTTGACCTATCATGTTGACACATCTATATATATTTCGGAACAACCATAGACACTCTATATGTGAATGTTGGAGTTAGCTATACAGGGTTGAGGTTGATTCCAAAATATATATAGTTTGAGTTGTGATCAATACTGAGATACGTATACACTGGGTCGTGGATTGATTCAAGATAATATTTATCGATTTATTTCTGTACATCTAACTGTGGACAACTAGTTGTAGGTTACCAACTAGGACAGCTAACTTAATAAACTTAAAACATCAAAATATATTAAAAGTGTTGTAAATATATTTTGAACATACTTTGATATATATGTATATATTGTTATAGGTTCGTGAATCAACCAGTGGCCAAGTCTTACTTCCCGACGAAATAAAAATCTGTGAAAGTGAGTTATAGTCCCACTTTTAAAATCTAATATTTTTGGGATGAGAATACATGCAGGTTTTATAAATGATTTACAAAATAGACACAAGTACGTGAAACTACATTCTATGGTTGAATTATCAAAATCGAATATGCCCCTTTTTATTAAGTCTGGTAATCTAAGAATTAGGGAACAGACACCCTAATTGACGCGAATCCTAAAGATAGATCTATTGGGCCTAACAAACCCCATCCAAAGTACCGGATGCTTTAGTACTTCGAAATTTATATCATATCCGAAGGGTGTCCCGGAATGATGGGGATATTCTTATATATGCAGCTTGTTAATGTCGGTTACCAGGTGTTCACCATATGAATGATTTTTATCTCTATGTATGGGATGTGTATTGAAATATGAAATCTTGTGGTCTATTGTTACGATTTGATATATATAGGTTAAACCTATAACTCACCAACATTTTTGTTGACGTTTAAAGCATGTTTATTCTCAGGTGAATACTAAGAGCTTCCGCTGTTGCATACTAAAATAAGGACAAGATTTGGAGTCCATGTTTGTATGATATTGTGTAAAAACTGCATTCAAGAAGCTGATTTCGATGTAACATATTTGTATTGTAAACCATTATGTAATGGTCGTGTGTAAACAGGATATTTTAGATTATCATTATTTGATAATCTACGTAAAGCTTTTTAAACCATTATTTATGAAATAAAGGTTATGGTTTGTTTTAAAAATGAATGCAGTCTTTGAAAAACGTCTCATATAGAGGTCAAACCCTCGCAACGAAATCAATTAATATGGAACGTTTTTAATCAATAAGAACGGGACATTTCAGTTGGTATCCGAGCGTTGGTCTTAGAGAACTAGAAAATTTGCATTAGTGTGTCTTATCGAGTTTGTTAGAATGCATTAGTGAGTCTGGACTTCGACCGTGTTTTCTTTAAAAATGATTGCTTAACATTTTTGTTGGAAACTATATATTATTAACATGTATATATTATGTGATATATTAATCTCTGAACATGTTTGATATTGTGTGATAGATGTCTACCTCTAGCACAAATCCCATTGACTCACCTAATAATAACGAAGATTCGAATATATATTGGATTGATTCACAAGTTCCCGAAGAAGAACCGGAAGAAGAATCAGAACCGGAAGAAGAATCAGAACCGGAAGAGGAGGAACCGGAGGAGGAAATAGAACCGGTGGGGGAAATAATAAAACGGTTAAGTAAAAGAAAATTCTCAACCAACCGACCAAGGTTAATTATGGTCAATGGTGTTTCCTCCAAGGAAGCAAAATATTGGGAGGATTACCAATTCTCCGATGAATCGAATTCCGACGAGAATTCCGATGATGTTATAGAAATTACCCCAACTGAATTTAAAAAGTCAAAAGAAAATAATAAGGGAAAGGGCATAAAAATAGAGAAATCTAATTCCAACCCCGATGAACTTTATATGTATCGTCAACCCCCGAAGCCCTTAAGTTGTAACAATGACCCGGGAACCTCTAAACCACCAGGTTTTTCTAAACCATTGTGGAAAACGACAGCTCGTATTAGGGGAACATCATATATCCCTAGAAACTTGGCAAAACGAACCAAAACCGAAGAAGAAGAAACGAGCGAGTCGGAATAAGATAGTTGTATTTGTGTGGTGTAATATATGTAATATAGTGTGCGTATGCTTTATGATATATGTAAAAATTGCTTATATTAATAAGTATTTTTTTTTATGAATCTAACTCTTGTCTATTTTACAGTATAAAAACACAAAATGGATAGACAACCCAATATTTTAAGAGACCTACCCGGAGACATGATTGATGAAATCTTGTCTAGAGTCGGTCAGAATTCTTCGGCACAACTATTTACGGCGAAATCAGTTTGTAAGACATACGAAGAACGTTCCAAGAATGTCTTGGTTTATAAGAGACTTTCGTTTGAAAGATGGGGGATATCACATTGGGAAACCTATAAGTTACGATGTGTTTACTTTGACGCATATATTGCGGGGAACCCAAATGCTATTTTACGCAACGGGTTAAGAAATTATTTTGACTCAATGTATCCGAATATAGGACTTCATGATTTAGAAAAAGCGGCTAACATGCAACATAAAGAAGCATGCTATGCTTACGGGTTAGTAATGTTCGCTTTTCACCAAAGTGAGAAAAAGAACATCGGGCTACAACTATTAAACAAAACGTTCCCACAAGTGACGGAGTCGGTAATTGGGGTAAGAAATGAGGTTTTTAGGTTATTACGAGACTGTTGGTCATTACGTAACCCTCGTCCCTTTGACGACGTTACAACACGCTGTCTTATCAATGGCCATAACGGTTATGTTCCACAAGACCAAGGATGGGAAGTAGTCCTAGTAAAACCAGAATGCATGACTTGTTTCTGGACGTATGAATTACGTGTCTTTATTGCCTTTGCTGAACGACTTGTGTACTAGCTAGAATTATCTTCACAACTATCTTGTATCAAAGTTATTGTGTGCTATATTTCATGCTTTATGTAAAATAAGCGGTATTGTAAGTTTGTAAAATATTGTATAAAAGTTTGAACGCGAAATATTATTATAATCAGTTTTTCATATAGAATTGTAGTAGTTGAATTGTATATTAGCTACTAAGTATGAACTTAACGGGTAGGTACTACCCGAATTTAAACTTATAAAACGCTAATATGAAGAAAAAGCTTTTATAAATGAGTTCATATTATGCTACGAAATACTATTAACTACTCTTAATATTCTGTATGATTAACTTGTTCCATTTGACTATTTTGAAGGAAATGGCACCGACTACTCGACACACCGTGAATATGAATGAAGAGGAATTTCGTACTTTTCTAGCTTCAAACATAGCCGCAGTACAGGCTGCGCTACATACCAACAATAACCTTGGATCTAGCAGTACAGAAAATCGTGTAGGATGCACCTACAAAGAATTCATTGCCTGCAAAACTTTGGAATTTGATGGAACCGAATGACCGATCGGATTGAAACGGTGGACCGAGAAGGTCGAATTGGTGTTTGCCATAAGTAAGTGTACTGAAGAGGACAAAGTGAAGTATGCTACGCATACCTTCACAGGTTCTGCGTTAACATGGTGGAATACCTATCTAGAGCAAGTGGGACAAGATGATGCGTACGCACTACCGTGGTCAGCATTCAAGCACTTGATGAACGAGAAGTACCGTCCCAGAACCGAGGTCAATAAGCTCAAGACAGAACTTAGAGGGTTACGAACCCAAGGATTTGATATTACCACGTACGAAAGACGATTCACAGAATTGTGCCTATTGTGTCCGGGAGCGTTCGAAGATGAGGAAGAGAAGATCGACGCGTTTGTGAAAGGATTACCGGAAAGAATCCAAGAAGATATAAGTTCACACGAGCCCGCCTCCATACAACAGGCATGTAGAATGGCTCACAAACTAGTGAACCAGATTGAGGAAAGAATTAAAGAACAGACGGCTGAAGAGGCCAATATGAAGCAAGTCAAAAGAAAATGGGAGGAAAACGGTGATAAGAATCACCAATACAACAACAACAGCAATTACAATAATAATCGCAACAATTATCCCAACAATCGCAACATCAATCGCAACTACAACAAACGGCCCAACAACAACAACAACAACAACAACAACAACAACAACAACAGCAACTACAACAATTATCCCAACAACAATAACAACCGCAACAACAACAACAATCAGAAGCAGCTATGCCAAAGGTGTGAAAAGTATCACTCGGGGTTCTGCACCAAATTTTGCAACAATTGTAAAAGAAATGGTCATAGCGCGGTGAAGTGTGAGGTCTACGGACCAGGGGTTAACAGAACGAAAGGAACAAATGGTGTCGGAACGAGTAATGGCGGAGCAAGTTATGCCAATGTAGTTTGTTATAAATGTGGAAAACCGATCCACATTATTAGAAATTGCCCGAACCAGGAGAACACGAATGGACAAGGCCGCGGAAGAGTTTTCAATATTAATGCGGCAGAGGCACAGGAAGACCCGGAGCTTGTTACAGGTACGTTTCTTATTGACAATAAATCTGCTTACGTTTTATTTGATTCGGGTGCGGATAGAAGCTATATGAGTAGAGATTTTTGTGCTAAATTAAGTTATCATTGACGCCATTGGATAGTAAATTTTTACTCGAATTAGCAAACGGTAAATTAATTTCAGCAGATAATATATGCCGGAATCGAGAAATTAAACTGGGTAGCGAAATATTTAAGATTGATTTGATACCAGTAGAGTTAGGGAGTTTTGATGTAATAGTTGGCATGGACTGGCTGAAGAAGGTGAAAGCAGAGATCGTATGTTATAAAAATGCAATTCGCATTGTACGAGAAGAAGGAGAACCCTTAATGGTATACGGAGAAAAGGGCAACATGAAGCTACATCTTATTAGTAATTTGAAGGCACAAAAACTAATAAGAAAAGGTTGCTATGCTGTTCTAGCACACGTCGAGAAAGTACAAACTAAAGAAAAGAGCATCAATGATGTTCCCGTCGCAAAAGAATTTCCCGATGTATTTCCGAAAGAATTACCGGGACTACCTCCACATCGATCTGTTGAATTTCAAATAGATCTTGTACCAGGAGCTGCACCAATAGCTCGTGCTCCTTATAGACTCGCACCCAGCGAGATGAAAGAACTGCAAAGCCAACTGCAAGAACTATTAGAACATGGTTTCATTCGACCAAGCACATCACCATGGGGAGCTCCCATTTTGTTTGTCAAGAAGAAGGATGGTACATTTAGGTTGTGTATTGACTACAGAGAGTTGAACAAACTTACCATCAAAAACCGTTATCCACTGCCGAGAATTGACGACTTATTTGATCAACTACAAGGCTCGTCGGTTTATTCGAAGATCGATTTACGTTCTGGATATCATCAAATGCGAGTAAAGGAGGATGATATTCCAAAAACTGCTTTTAGGACGCGTTATGGTCATTACGAGTTTATGGTTATGCCGTTTGGATTGACTAACGCACTAGCTGTGTTCATGGACCATATGAACCGAGTGTGTGGGCCATATCTTGACAAGTTTGTCATTGTTTTCATCGATGACATACTTATTTACTCAAAGAATGATCAAGAGCATGAAGAACATTTGAGAAAAGTGCTAGAAGTATTGAGGAAAGAAAAACTGTACGCTAAGTTTTCAAAGTGTGTATTTTGGTTGGAAGAAGTTCAATTCCTCGGTCACATAGTGAACAAAGAAGGTATCCAGGTGGACCCGGCAAAGATCGAAACCGTTGAAAAGTGGGAAACCCCAAAAACTCCGAAGCATATACGTCAATTTTTAGGATTGGCTGGTTACTACAGAAGATTCATCCAAGATTTCTCCAAAATAGCAAAACCCTTGACTGCATTAACGCATAAAGGGAAGAAATTTGAATGGAAAGATGAACAAGAGAAGGCGTTTCAATTATTGAAGAAAAAGCTAACTACGGCACCTATATTGTCATTGCCTGAAGGGAATGATGATTTTGTGATTTATTGTGACGCATCAAAGCAAGGTCTCGGTTGTGTATTAATGCAATGGACGAAGGTGCTTGCTTATGCGTCTAGACAATTGAAGATTCACGAGCAAAATTATACGACGCATGATTCGGAATTAGGCGCAGTTGTTTTTGCATTAAAGACTTGGAGGTATTACTTATATGGGGTCAAAAGTATTATATATACCGACCACAAAAGTCTTCAACACATATTTAATCAGAAACAACTGAATATGAGGCAGCGTAGGTGGATTGAATTGTTGAATGATTATGACTTTGAGATTCGTTACCACCCGGGGAAGGCAAATGTGGTAGCCGACGCCTTGAGCAGAAAGGACAGATAACCCATTCGAGTAAAATCTATGAATATAATGATTCACACTAACCTTACTACTCAAATAAAGGAGGCGCAACAAGGAGTTTTAAAAGAGGGAAATTTAAAGGATGAAATACCCAAAGGATCGGAGAAGCATCTTAATATTCGGGAAGACGGAACCCGGTATAGGGCTGAAAGAATTTGGGTACCAAAATTTGGAGATATGAGAGAAATGGTACTTAGAGAAGCTCATAAAACCAGATACTCAATACATCCTGGAATGGGGAAGATGTACAAGGATCTTAAGAAACATTTTTGGTGGCCAGGTATGAAAGCCGATATTGCTAAATATGTAGGAGAATGTTTGACGTGTTCTAAGGTCAAAGCTGAACATCAGAAACCATCAGGTCTACTACAACAACCTGAAATCCCGGAATGGAAATGGGAAAACATTACCATGGATTTCATTACTAAATTGCCAAGGACTGCAAGTGGTTATGATACTATTTGGGTAATAGTTGATCGTCTCACCAAGTCAGCACACTTCCTGCCAATAAGAGAAGATGACAAGATGGAGAAGTTAGCACGACTGTATTTGAAGGAAGTCGTCTCCAGACATGGAATACCAATCTCTATTATCTCTGATAGGGATGACAGATTTATTTTAAGATTCTGGCAGACATTACAACAAGCATTGGAACTCGTCTAGACATGAATACTACCTATCATCCACAAACTGATGGACAGAGCGAAAGGACGATACAAACGCTTGAAGACATGCTACGAGCTTGTGTTATTGATTTCGGAAACAGTTGGGATCGACATCTACCGTTAGCAGAATTTTCCTACAACAACAGCTACCATTCAAGCATTGAGATGGCGCCGTTTGAAGCACTTTATGGTAGAAAGTGCAGGTCTCTGATTTGTTGGAGTGAAGTGGGGGATAGACAGATTACGGGTCCGGAGATAATACAAGAAACTACCGAGAAAATCATCCAAATTCAACAAAGATTGAAAACCGCCCAGAGTCGACAAAAGAGCTACGCGAACAGTAAAAGAAAAGATATAGAGTTTGAAATTGGAGAAATGGTCATGCTTAAGGTTTCACCTTGGAAAGGCGTTGTTCGATTTGGTAAACGGGGGAAACTAAATCCAAGGTACATTGGACCATTCAAGATTATAGATCGTGTCGGACCAGTAGCTTACCAACTGGAGCTACCTCAACAACTCGCGGCTGTACATAACACTTTCCACGTCTCAAATTTAAAGAAATGTTTTGCTAAAGAAGATCTCACTATTCCGTTGTACGAAATCCAAATCAATGAAAAACTTCAATTCATTGAAGAACCCGTCAAAATAATGGATCGTGAGGTTAAGAGACTTAAACAAAACAAGATACCGATTGTTAAGGTTCGATGGAATGCTCGTAGAGGACCCGAGTTCACCTGGGAGCGTGAAGATCAGATGAAGAAGAAATACCCGCATTTATTTCCAGAAGATACGTCAACACCTCCAACTGCTTAAAATTTCGGGACGAAATTTATTTAACGGGTAGGTACTGTAGTGACCCGAACTTTTCCATGTTTATATATATATATATATTAAATGAAATTGTTATTTACATGATTAAGTGTTTCCAACATGTTAAGCAATCAAACTTGTTAAGACTTGATTAATTGAAATAGGTTTCATATAGACAATTGACCACCCAAGTTGACCGGTGATTCACGAATGTTAAAACTTGTAAAAACTATACGATGACATATATATGGTTATATATAGTTCACATGATTTTATTATAAGTATGTATCTCATTAGGTATTTTAACAATGAGTTATATACATAAAATGAGACTATTAATTTAAGAAACTCGAAAACGATATATATAATGATTATCGTTATAGCAACGTCTTACTAGGTACATATGAATCATATTAAGATATTGATACACTTGGTTAATTATGTTAAATGATAAGTAAATATATTATTAAGTGTATTAACAATGAAATACATATGTAAAAATAAGACTACAAACTTAATGATTTCGAAACGAGACATATATGTAACGATTATCGTTGTAACGACATTTAACTGTATATATATCATACTAAGATATATTATATATCATAATATCATGATAATATAACAATTTAACATCTCATTTGTTATAATAAATAAGGGGTTAACAACATTCAACAAGATCGTTAACCTAAAGGTTTCAAAACAACATTTACATGTAACGACTAACGATGACTTAACGACTCAGTTAAAATGTATATACATGTAGTGTTTTAATATGTATTCATACACTTTTGAAAGACTTCAAGACACTTATCAAAATACTTCTACTTAACAAAAATGCTTACAATTACATCCTCGTTCAGTTTCATCAACAACTCTACTCGTATGCACCCGTATTCGTACTCGTACAATACACATCTTTTAGATGTATGTACTATTGGTATATACACTCCAATGATCAGCTCTTAGCAGCCCATGTGAGTCACCTAACACATGTGGGAACCATCATTTGGCAACTAGCATAAAATATCTCATAAAATTACAAAAATATGAGTAATCATTCATGACTTATTTACATGAAAACAAAATTACATATCCTTTATATCTAATCCATACACCAACGACCAAAAATACCTACAAACACTTTAATTCTTCAATTTTCTTCATCTAATTGATCTCTCTCAAGTTCTATCTTCAAGTTCTAAGTGTTATTCATAAATTCCAAAAGTTCTAGTTTCATAAAATCAAGAATACTTCCAAGATTGCAAGTTTACTTCCAAGTTTTCTAAATCCATTCCAAGTAATCATCCAAGATCAAGAAACCTTTGTTACTTACAGTAGGTTATCTTTCTAATACAAGGTAATAATCATATTCAAACTTTAATTCAATTTCTATAACTATACCAATCTTATTTCGAGTGGAAATCTTACTTGAAATTGTTTTCGTGTCATGATTCTGCTTCAAGAACTTTCAAGCCATCCAAGGATCCTTTGAAGCTAGATCTATTTTTCTCATTTCCAGTAGGTTTATCCAAGGAACTTGAGGTAGTAATGATGTTCATAACATCATTCTATTCATACATATAAAGCTATCTTATTCGAAGGTTTAAACTTGTAATCACTAGATCATAGTTTAGTTAATTCTAAACTTGTTCGCAAATAAAAGTTAATCCTTCTAACTTGACTTTTAAAATCAACTAAACACATGTTCTATATCTATATTATATGCTAACTTAATGATTTAAAACCTGGAAACACGAAAAACACCGTAAAACCGGATTTACGCCGTCGTAGTAACACCGCGGGCTGTTTTGGGTTAGTTAATTAAAAACTATGATAAACTTTGATTTAAAAGTTGTTATTCTGGGAAAATGATTTTTATTATGAACATGAAACTATATCCAAAAATTATGGTTAAACTCAAAGTGGAAGTATGTTTTCTAAAATGGTCATCTAGACGTCGTTCTTTCGACTGAAATGACTACGTTTACAAAAACGACTTGTAACTTATTTTTCTGACTATAAACCAATACTTTTTCTGTTTAGATTCATAAAATAGAGTTCAATATGAAACCATAGCAATTTGATTCACTCAAAACGGATTTAAAATGAAGAAGTTATGGGTAAAACAAGATTGGATAATTTTTCTCATTTTAGCTACGTGAAAATTGGTAACAAATCTATTCCAACCATAACTTAATCAACTTGTATTGTATATTATGTAATCTTGAGATACCATAGACACGTATACAATGTTTCGACCTATCATGTCGACACATCTATATATATTTCGGAACAACCATAGACACTCTATATGTGAATGTTGGAGTTAGCTATACAGGGTTGAGGTTGATTCCAAAATATATATAGTTTGAGTTGTGATCAATACTGAGATACGTATACACTGGGTCGTGGATTGATTCAAGATAATATTTATCGATTTATTTCTGTACATCTAACTGTGGACAACTAGTTGTAGGTTACTAACTAGGACAGCTAACTTAATAAACTTAAAACATCAAAATATATTAAAAGTGTTGTAAATATATTTTGAACATACTTTGATATATATGTATATATTGTTATAGGTTCGTGAATCAACCAGTGGCCAAGTCTTACTTCCCGACGAAGTAAAAATCTGTGAAAGTGAGTTATAGTCCCACTTTTAAAATCTAATATTTTTGGGATGAGAATACATGCAGGTTTTATAAATGATTTACAAAATAGACACAAGTACGTGAACCTACATTCTATGGTTGAATTATCGAAATCGAATATGCCCCTTTTTAATTAAGTCTGGTAATCTAAGAATTAGGGAACAGACACCCTAATTGACGCGAATCCTAAAGATAGATCTATTGGGCCTAACAAACCCCATCCAAAGTACCAGATGCTTTAGTACTTCGAAATTTATATCATATCCGAAGGGTGTCCCGGAATGATGGGGATATTCTTATATATGCAGCTTGTTAATGTCGGTTACCAGGTGTTCACCATATGAATGATTTTTATCTCTATGTATGGGATGTGTATTGAAATATGAAATCTTGTGGTCTATTGTTACGATTTGATATATATAGGTTAAACCTATAACTCACCAACATTTTTGTTGACGTTTAAAGCATGTTTATTCTCAGGTGAATACTAAGAGCTTCCGCTGTTGCATACTAAAATAAGGACAAGATTTGGAGTCCATGTTTGTATGATATTGTGTAAAAACTGCATTCAAGAAGCTGATTTCGATGTAACATATTTTTATTGTAAACCATTATGTAATGGTCGTGTGTAAACAGGATATTTTAGATTATCATTATTTGATAATCTACGTAAAGCTTTTTAAACCATTATTTATGAAATAAAGGTTATGGTTTGTTTTAAAAATGAATGCAGTCTTTGGAAAACGTCTCATATAGAGGTCAAAACCTCGCAACGAAATCAATTAATATGGAACGTTTTTAATCAATAAGAACGGGACATTTCAAATAACACTTATACTAATAATGATACTACTTAAGATTAATACTTATAATGATAATAATATTAGTAATAATAATAATAATAATAATAATAATAATAATAATAATAATAATAATAATAATTCTACTTGTAATTATAATTTTGATAATAATACTAAGAGGGTAATTACTTCTTTTATTGGCAAAAATAATAATACTAATAACTAATATACTAGTAATAATAACAATAACTAACAATAACAATAATATTAACAACAATAATAAAAATAATAAAAATGATAATAATAATAATAATAATAATAATAATAATAATAATAATAATAATAATAATAATAATAATAATAATAATAATAATAATAATAATAGAAGTAAAGATAACAAGGTATACCCTTTTAAAATCCTTTCTAAAAAGAATTGCCCCAGAGGAGGCTCGAACCCCCGACCTCTCGAATACCCGAACAAATTTTTAACCATCCCTATGTCTCGCTTCTTCTGTCTAAACTTAAACCCGTAATTATTTAAACCTCTTTTTCTGTTTCTCCTAGTTCATTCTTCTTCATTATCACTAATCGATTATGGATCGTAATAGCAACCAATAAAATGTTTTAATTCATTAAATGAAATATAAGTAAACTGATGTGATTTGATATTGATTAATAGACACAACAAAATTTTAAAAAAAATATCGATCAAGCTGTAACAGAAATAAAATAATGTCGCTGTAATAAGGGATGAACTCCAATTCAATCTCGAGTTTAAAATTATTTTAGCTCACGATTCCTGAATGAAAAACGTTCAAAATCACATTTAGAAACTCTCTGTATAATCAATTAAACTGAAAACATTAAGAAGAAAACAAATTTTAGGATGAACACTACTTTTGACTTTTTGATTTAAAAAGTTTGACCTCAAAATTTGTAATCTATAAAATGAATTGGAAGCTCGAATTTTGCAGAAAGTTTGTTTAGAGCATTCCTAACAAAACTGCATTTATACTTTTTGAGTTTTCATTCGATTCCTAAATTTTGATATAAAGATATAAGAACAGAGGTTTATTGCGACTTTTTTTTTTCTGTTTTGAATTACAGTGAAAAAAATGGGTGATGCCAAGTAATTGAATGAAGTATAACACTTATAATCGATCCTTAATTGTTGTGCAGTGATTTTGGATGTCGACATTTACTGATCTACAGACAGAAGGTACCATTCGTTCTTCAATCAGAATATAAAAAAGAATATAAAATAAAACAGAAAACGACCTTAAACAGATTTTGGTTGCTTCTGAAATTTGAGATTCGATTGTACAATTTTTGGGACGTGAAACAGCAAAAGGTGATTCTAATTTGATTTATGAAAGTGATTCCTAACAGATTTTGGTTATATGTGCTTATAGAATCGATTAATTGGACTAATCAAACAAGAAATAAAGTAGATGCAGTGATGGTGAACTGAATCATACTCCCTTTTCTATTTTTTTTTTTGTATAGATTATGTAATTAATATTAATAATTAACATGTATACTAATAATAATAATAATAATAATAATAATAATAATAATAATAATAATAATAATAATAATAATATCACTAATACAAATAATAATTATATGTATTAATAATAATAATGAATAATAATGATATTAATAATAATCAAATGATAATAATATTAATTTTATAAAAAAATATTTTATTTTCTAATAACCATATTGATCATGTTTGTAATTATATAAAAAATACTAATAATCATTAATAATAATAATAATAATATCAAATAATACAGGGTAATAGCAAGTATTGATATGATACTGTTAATAATAAAGATAATGGAAACATTTAATAAAAAGATAGATTTAGTAATTATGAATATAAATGATAAACATAATAAAAATAATAATGATAGTATTATTAATGATACTAATAATAATGCTAATTATAATACTATTAATATTATTAATGTTAAAAATAACAATTTTTACCTATCAAATTTCATATTTATATGTTATATATAATACTATTATTGATTTTACTAACAACTTTTATTTTAATAAAAGTAATATCATTAATAGCATTTTAACTTGCAGTTAAATTTAATATATTAATATTACATATTATTAATCTTGTATATTTTAATAATTATATTTATATATAACATATAATAGTTAAACCTTTTATATATTGTAATATACATATCCAAATAAGTGTTTATAGAAGTCATATACACTTATATATAGTTTTATTTTAATAATCACCTTATTACCTTGTATAATATATTACATATTTAATTCTAATGATTTAATTACATTTTAGTATTTTCAATACCTATATTTATATTTATATTTATATATATATATATATATATATATATATATATATATATATATATATATATATATATATATATATATGTATGTATTTACATGTTTATTTATACACTATTGTTCGTGAATCGTCGGGAACAGTCGAAGGGTAATTGAATATATGAAACAGTTCAAGAATTTTTGAGACTCAACATTATAGACTTTGCTTATCGTGTCGAAATCATATTAAGATTAAGTTTAAATTTGGTCGGAAATTTCCGGGTCATCACAGTACCTACCCGTTAAAGAAATTTCATCCCAAAATTTGAATGAGGTGGTCATGGCTGATAATAAAAATGTTTTCATGACGAATATGAGTTGATAAATAGAGTTTTATCATCATTAAGTAATATGGATAAAACAATTCGATTATTCGAAGAGTACAAATGAAGCTATCACAAAAGAGTGAAATGAGTACATGATTTGACTTAACTGTTGACGTAGTCACGGTGGATTTCTGGAATTCCAGGGATTCAATGAAATCTTCGAAATCTAAAACATTTGATTCTTCAGCAAATAAGGAAATTAAGATCTCTATAATTAAATACGGTGATTTGCCTCGATTACTCTGTCTGATATTTCCATTATAAATTAAACTTTTTCTGTTCCATTATTTTCACCATTCCTATACTTTCCTTCTTAGTTCATACATCCAAAAGATTGTGAAAATTCTTAATCCAGTTCTAATCCTTAATATTTTCCTAATTATCATTTCTGTCATCCTTCTTTTCAATCTTCCACTAGAAAAATCTGTTTACTTCTACTATTACCTTGGGGTGATACTATTCTTAATTATACAATGTCTTTATATTGCTATTTGTATTAACATCAACGGTTTGTAACCTCCGTGTTGTTATTGGGCTTTATATTTTCTCTTATATATTGGAACTCTTTGCCTTTTTATTCTCTTCTCGACCTCTAGTAAAGCGAGTAATGGTCCAGAATTTGTAAGTATAGAGTTTCGAAGGAACTTAATGTTCTAAACAAGAAAGAACGTAATAGCACAATTTGTGTTGTCAAATTACTAGAATTCAAAAGAAAAGATAGAGCTATCAGGAAGATATGTTCTCGATATGTTTGGAGATTAGATAGAATGTAAGAGTCGTGTAACATGGCACATGATGACGTTATAGTCTGTGAATCATCACGTCCCATTAGAAACTCAGCATGACTTACTGTAATATAATCACGTTGATCAAGTGTCATTATATTATACTAACTCATGCTTCAATTCCCAACACTACTTCAAAAACATTCATACTTTAAATTCGAATTTTTCATAATTTAGAAACTAAAACAGTTTCCTTTCTGATCTAAAACAGATATCGCGAAGAGATAATTGATTTCAGATAAGAATAGTTATGAAAATATTTTTGGAAATATCGAGGATATTTATAATAAAAGATACGATGATATCTTAGAATTTTAGAATCAAATTGTAATGAAGAAATTCATTCACGATGATTAAGGAGCAAGGTATTCGCTAAAGATTTCATCAGTATCAGAATCATCAGGATTCTTTATGTACAAGTTTAGTCCTTGTGATTTGTCCACAATATCCTTCATAATTTCGCATTATCCGCTTTTTGGTACTAAATTTTCTATTGAGTATTTTCAACACTCCATTCTTTATCATCAAACTTTCGACTGTTATGGTCGTTTACAGTTTTTACTGCTTCATCAGAAATTTTCAAAATTTGGAGTATTGATTCATAGATTGAGTGCTTTTCAGAATTTCAAAATGGAAGATCATAATTCTAAGAGAAAAATGTTATATGCATACATATAACTGTTGATGTAGAAACGTTGCGAGATTCAAAATGCTGATTGCTGATTTCTGGTAATTGGTATGGCAATTGTCGTTTCAAGGTGCGGATGAGTTCATGATAAGACTTCAATAGATAAATATAGTGATTTGTTGGAGAGATTTAAGCCAAGGAGCAACGAGGTTGCTGGTACGTCTGCTGGTAATATGGTGGAATATAAAAGGTTCCCCGGTAACAATAAAAGAGCACGCATATATATCAAGGTTATAATAAGGTTAATCCGAATGAAAGTCGAAGTTGATTTGCTGAAGCTGTGTCAAAATTGGCTAATTTGGAAAGGAATTGAAAAGTTATTTTCGGTAATAGCAACGCCAAAGGAGCTAGTACAGATACGTGTTAAACATTTACTCAGGTTCCAAGTGTTTTCAGGTGCATAACTATGTACATCAATCTTTTCTTCCATAGATGAAGTGCGGTTGGTTCATCCTCTCGATTGAGGTTTTTTCAAGAATCATGAAAGGTTTGAACGCAGATTGTAATCATCAAGATACAATTGAGATTTAAGATGAAATCAAGTGGTAAACTTGAAGAAATGTTTAATTTCATATGTTATAATCAATATTTTAATTCATTTTAATTGTCCAATGTTGGTAGTCCACGGTTAACAGTCCACAGTTAGTAATTCAATAATTCATATATAGTTTAATATATAATATTCGAATTAATTAATACGTGTCGTGACCCATTATATACATGTCTCAGACTCGATCACAACTCAAAGTATATATTTTATTTTAGAATCAACCTCAACCATGTATAGCTAACTCAAGCATTACTGTATATAGAGTGTTTATGGTTATTCCAAATAATATATATAGATGCGTCGATATGATATGTCAAAACCTTGTATACGTGTCCCGATATTTAAAGTGCGTAAAATAAATAACAGAAATTAAATGATGATAAATAAAATTGCGAGAATTAAAATTGCGATAATTAAATTGCGATAAATAAATGTAATAAGGAATTAACAGTTAGCTACGAACAGTTAGCTAGGATTTTGTTAGCGTGGTTTCTTAACAGAATTTCTTATAGTTAATTTGTTTGTTTCTAACAAATTTTTATTTTGTCCAATATTTTTCTTCATTATGCCACTTGTTAGATTCTGATAGGTCAAAATCCAAATATGAAATTGAATAAAATGGTTATTCTGTGGTGAACGGATTCGTATATCTATGGATGTAAGTGGGATAGTAAATGATCGTTGAATCAAATTCGAAGAATATACATTGTAACTTATTAATGTGAAATCTAAATATTCCTCGGGTATTACCTACCCGTTAAAATATTTTCACCATTAACAGTTTGTACAAAGGAATTTTTAATTACAATCTTTATGAAAACATATATACATATATATTTTCTTCAGATGTAATCATGGATTTAATATGATATTAATCTCATTTGCTTTTCGGTTTGAGCTAGAATAAATAATCTCTAAGACATTAGAGATTACATAATCATCATGTCGAACGAAGATAAATGAGGTAGAACGATACGTAGATCGATGATTATGCTCGAGGTACATAATGAGATGTTGAGGTGTGTGATGTTGAAACTTAGGTTGTTGGTGGTACTGGTATTGATGTTGGTGGTACTGTTGGTGCCGGTAATGTTGCTGAAGCTGGTACGTTTTGCACCATATTTTCCAAGGCTACAACTCGGGCGCGAAGCTCGTTGACTTCTGCTATTACTCTGGGATGATTGTAGGTAGGAACGAGCGAATGAATAAGGTTTAGAATCTGAGTTATGATATAGTCGTGGCAAGATACTCTGGAAATGAGAGAGAAAATGGTGTTTCGAACAGGTTCGCCGGTAAGTGCTTCAGGTTCTTCGCCAAGAGGGAAAATCGGTGGATGGAAAGGATCACCTTCTTCGCGTCTCCATTGATTAAGTCAACTACGAACCCATCAGATGAATTGGGGATGACCAGTTGGTTGATTCATTCTGGTGACACTGCTTCCGGAGCTTAGGTGAACATCCATGTCGGAATAGCTGTCGGGTTCCGAGGAACTTGCACTAGTGACGAGTTCCATTTCATACGATTGAGTAAAGAATTTTTCGATAGGAAATGATTTCCGGCTATCGGATGGTATCCTAATTACATAGAATGTCTATATATATAGAACAAAAGATTTCATAGATTACGGAGGAATTTACGGAATATATCAGGCAAAGTTTACAGTAACAGATACGCTAAGATATGAATTTTGTCTATACACTATTCATGCAATCCAAGCAGTAAGATACGTCTAGATTAAGAATGATAAGCAAGTGATTCCCTAAGAATGATAAGTAGGTAATTTTCGACACCAAAATGATAAGCAAAACTTTTAACATGCAGACACGGTCGAAGTCCAGACTCACTAATGCATCTAAGAAACTATCAGTTAGACACACTAATGCAAGACCTGGTTCGCTTAGACCACCGCTCTGATACCAACTGAAATGCCCCGTTCATATCGATTATAAACGATTCACAATAGTTGATTTCATTGCGAGGTATTTGACCTCTATATGATACATTTTACAAACATTGCATTCGTTTTTAAAAGACAAACTTTCCTTACATCGAAAGTTGACAGATATGCATACCCTTTCATAATATATAAAAACTAGGAATGACTTAATATTAATCTTGATGAACTTGACGACTCGAATGCAACGTCTTTTGAAATATGTCATGAATGACTCCTAGTAATATCTCTAATATGAGCAAATGCACAACGGAAGATTTCTTTCATACCTGAGAATAAACATGCTTTCAAGTGTCAACCAAAAGGTTGGTGAACAATAAAATTCATTATTTTGATAGACCACAAGATTTAAATGCTGCATGGTACAAATGGGCCCGAATCCTATACCCACCTGTAATGTACATGCGAAATCTTTTAAATACAATACACCTTTCTCGTGTACGAAATCCTTTTTCATAAATCTTAGTAACCGTACACATATCTCGTGTACAAAATATAATACATATAACCTGTGTATAAAAATCATTCTCTCGATACGTAACATTCACATCACTTGGTGGCAATTATCATGTCCACGTAATTCAACGGTGGCAATTGTCATGTCTACATAATTCAACGGTGGCAATTATCATGTCCACATAATTCAATGGTGGCAATTATCATGTCCACATAATTCAATAATAATCCGTAGAACTTCTGTCTGCATAACAATTCATTCGAAGAATGTTTTGCTTTTGTCTATCTCGTCAAACATTTATAAAAGCATTTCATGTATTCACAGTTCAAAATATATTTCAAAAGCATTTAATAAAGCTGTTGTAAAAACAGCGCATGCATTCTCAGTCCCAAAAATGTAAAGAGTAAAAGGGAATCAAATGAACTCACAATACTGTATTTTGTAGTAAAAATACATATGACGACATTGAACAATGCAGGGTTGGCCTCGAATTCACGAACCTATATCATTCGTATTTTTATTAATATACATAGTTGTAATCGAACAGATATAAATTTATTAATTATATCCTCTTTATATTGATAATATATATATGTTTCTTATATTCATTTTGTATATAAAAATATATTAAATTTTTGTTATGTTATGTGTATTAAATATATCATTTATATATTAATAATAGTAGTTATAGTAAGACCAAAATAATATTAATAGTGGTAAAATGAGTATAATATTTGATATTATTAATAAGATAGTAATATTAATGATTCTATTAATGATAATAATAATAATGTTATTAATAATAATAAATGTAAAAGTATTACTTTTATTGTTAATGATAGTTTTAATAATAATGATTTACTAATAATAATAATAATAACTTTAAAAGAAAAATGATAATATTAATAATAATAATGATATTGTTAATAATGATATTTTTGTTTAATGATAATAATAATAATAATAATAATAATAATAATAATAATAATAATAATAATAATAATAATAATAATAATAATAATAATAATAATAATAATCCTTAATGATAACAATAATAACACTTATATTAATAATGATAAAAATCTTATTAATAATGATACTACTTAAGATTAATACTTATAATGATAATAATATTAGTAATAATAATAATAATAATAATAATAATAATAATAATAATAATAATAATAATAATAATAATAATAATAATAATTATATTCCTACTTGTAATTATAATTTTGATAATAATACTATTAGGGTAATTACTTCTTTTATTGGTAAAAATAATAATACTAATAACTAATATACTAGTAATAATAAAAATAACTAACAATAACAATAATATTAACAACAATAATAAAAATAATAAAAATGATAATAATAATAATAATAATAATAATAATAATAATAATAATAATAATAATAATAATAATAATAATAATAATAATAATAATAATAATAATAGAAGTAAAGATAACAAGGTATACCCTTTTGAAATCCTTTCTAAAAAGAATTGCCCCAGAGGAGGCTCGAACCCCGACCTCTTAAATACCCGAACAAACTTTTAACCATCCCTCTGTCTCGCTTCTTCTATCTAAACTTAAACCCGTAATTATTTTATCCTCCTTTTCTGTTTTTCCTAGTTCATTCTTCTTCATTATCACTAATCGATTATGGATCGTAATAGCAACCAATAAAATGTTTAAATTCATTAAACGAAATATAAGTAAACTGATGTGATTTGATATTGATTAACAGACACAACAAAATTTTTAAAAAAAATATCGATCAAGCTGTAACAGAAATAAAATAATGTCGCTGTAATAAGGGATGAACTCCAAATTCAATCCCGAGTTTAAAATTATTTTAGCTCACGATTCCTGAATGAAAAACGTTCAAAATCACATTTAGAAACTCTCTGTATAATCAATTAAACTGAAAACATTAAGAAGAAAACAAATTTTAGGATGAACACTACTTTTGACTTTTTGATTTAAAAAGTTTGACCTCAAAATTTGTAATCTATAAAATGAATTGGAAGCTCGAATTTTGCAGAAAGTTTGTTTAGAGCATTCCTAACAAGACTGCATTTATACTTTTTGAGTTTTCATTTGATTCCTAAATTTTGATATAAAGATATAAGAACAGAGATTTATTGCGACTTTTTTTTTTCTGTTTTGAATTACAATGAAAAAAATGGGTGATGCCAAGTAATTGAATGAAGTATAACACTTATAATCGATCCTCAATTGTTGTGCAGTGATTTTGGATGTCGACGTTTACTGATCTACAGACAGAAGGTACCATTCGTTCTTCAATCAGAATATAAAAAAGAATATAAAAATAAAACAGAAAATGAACTTAAACAGATTTTGGTTGCTTCTGAAATTTAAGATTCGATTGTACAATTTTTGGGACGTGAAACAGCAAAAGGTGATTCTAATTTGATTTATGAAAGTGATTCCTAACAGATTTTGGTTATACGTGCTTATAGAATCGATTAATTAGACTAATCAAACAAGAAATAAAGTAGATGCAGTGATGGTGAACTGAATCATACTCCCTTTTCTATTTTTTTATATAGATTATGTAATTAATATTAATAATTAACATGTATACTAATAATAATAATAATAATAATAATATTACTAATATAAATAATAATTATATGTATTAATAATAATAATGAATAATAATGATATTAATAATAATTAAAAGATAATAATATTAATTTTATAAAAAAATATATTTTATTTTCTAATAACCATATTGATCATGTTTGTAATTATATAAAAAAATACTAATAATCATTAATTAATAATAATAATATCAAATAATACAGGGTAATAGCAAGTATTGATATGATACTGTTAATAATAAAGATAATGGAAACTTTTAATAAAAAAATAGATTTAGTAATTATGAATATAAATGATAAACATAATAAAAATAATAATGATAGTATTATTAATGATACTAATAATAATGCTAATTATAATAATATTAATATTATTAATGTTAAAAATAACAATTTTTACCTATCAAATTTCATATTTATATGTTATATATAATACTATTATTGATTTTACTAACAACTTTTATTTTACTAAAAGTAATATCATTAATAGCATTTTAACTTGCAGTTAAATTTAATATATTAATATTACATATTATTAATCTTGTATATTTTAATAATTATATTTATATATAACATATAATAGTTAAACCTTTTATATATTGTAATATACATATCCAAATAACTATTTATAGAAGTCATATACACTTATATATAGTTTTATTTTAATAATCACCGTATTACCTTGTATAATATATTACATATTTAATTCTAATGATTTAATTACATTTTAGTATTTTCAATACCTATATTTAAATTTATATATATATGTATTTACATGTTTATTTACACACTATTGTTCGTGAATCGTCGGGAACAGTCGAAGGGTAATTGAATATATGAAACAGTTCATGAATTTTTGAGACTCAACATTACAGACTTTGCTTATCGTGTCGAAATCATATTAAGATTAAGTTTAAATTTGGTCGAAAATTTTTGGGTCGTCACAAATTATATAGAGAATAAGTTGTTGATTAGTGCTGTATCAATAATCAATCTAATTGTTTTATATTGGCCATGATATCAACTTTTAACAATAATCCAGTCAGGTTCCAATCAGGAAGAAAATAAAAAAATAAAAAAAATATAAAGCTCGATCAGATAAAAATAAAAAAATTCGATCGTGATATACCTAAATTAGGTATGATATAGACAAATTAAAAATCGTTGGGGACTCATAAGATCACGTAATTATTTGCTTTATATATATATATATATATATATATATATATATATATATATAATAAATATTAATAATAATAATCTTAGGGTGATTATAATAATTATTATATTAATAATTAAAATCATATCTATAATAATGGTAGTGATAGTAATAACAATATTAATACTACTTATAATAATAATAATAATAATAATAATAATAATAATAATAATAATAATAATAATAATAATAATAATAATAATAATAATAATAATAATAATAATAATAATAGTTATAATACTTATAACTATGATAATAAGTTTAATAATTATTATGATTATGATACTAATAATAATAAACTTAAAGATAATGATAATGATAATTTTAATAAGTTTAATAACAATTAATATTGATTATAATAAAAATGATAATAATAGTACAAATAATAATAATAATAATAACAAATAATAATAAATAATAGATAATAATAATAATATTACTAAAATTCAAAATAATATTAATATTAAGAATGATATTTAAAAATGATAATAATCATAATAATATTATAACAGTTTGTGGTTATTAAATATGATGTTAACATTATTATTAATGTTAATAATGATGATGAAAGTGGTATTATGATATTTTTATTTATAATTAAATTTAATATGTACATATTATTAATCATATAATATTTAATAACATTTATTGATTATTTAATATTTACACATTTTATATGTATATTTAAATATATACATTTTTAATTTACAGTTATTTGTTCGTTAATCGTCAAAATTAGTCGAAATTTTTCGGGTTGTCATAATTTGTTATATGGTCATTTTTGTACACATGATTATATTTGATTATACTATATCATATATTGTTTTGGTATAACAATTATGATATTAACATGTGCATGTAATTAATGCGTTATCAATAAAAGTAGTTAAGAGATACAAGAAAACTAATATAAAGAGATATTGACATCATATGTCAATTAAAGTAGTTAAAAGATGCAAGAAAATTAATATAAACACAAAGAAGCAACAAACTTCTTGTAAATTCACATACAAGAAATTAATATCATTGTCATACTTAGAGAAACAATAGAGAAAGTTCAAGGCTTTCAAACTATAAATCATTCAACAAAACTACAAAGAAATATCAAAGACTTCAACATCGAATATTTGATGTCAAGTAGCAAAGTCAGCAACCAAGTCCAACAAATAATGGTGCTTGAAGAGAAGAAACTAGTAACAAACCTGTTGATATTAAATAAATGTACTTTCAAAAGATGTAACAAAAACATGTAACCTTGTAAAACAACAAGCATTAAAAAGATGTAACAAACCTGTTGAATTTATACGAAAGTATTTTCAAAAGTCGGGATCAACACTTCTATATCCTCTATTAATTCTTTTTCTTCCAGTTGATCTTCATCTACACATGGTAAAAAGATTCAAATTAACCATAAAAGATTAATACTTACAACCCAAAATACTAATACTAATGAATATATAAAACATTAATGGACAAAAGATATAAAATATACTAATAAACTACCTTCCAAATCGAACAACCAATCGCGAGTGCATAACAAGGCCTCAGCATTTTTTGACAACAACGAACTTCTATATTTGCTTATAATTTGACCCCAATGCTAAAAGATGACTCAGAAGCAACAGTAGTGATTGGGATACTCAAAATGTCATGAGCCATAAGAGCAAATTGTGGATACCTCGCTTGATTATCTCTCCAAATATGCAGAACATCAATATCTTCTTGTCTATCAAGTGGAGGATGTAAGATCCTGTTTTTCTCAGGTGTTTGGGACGCCGTCCAAATCTATGGGATGCCGTCCAATTGTAAAGGGCTGGACGCCGTCCAGAATCCTGGATGCCGTCCAGTTGAACTGGCGGGCCAGCTGTGTTCTTTTAGATATTTTAATGGGGGTGGTTTCGTCTTTTCACTTTGTGGATGAATTTAAGGCTCTGGGTCAATTTTTGGAGCACCATTTACTCCATCTTCAACTACCACACCTTTTCCACTTAAATTCTAGAGAGAGAGAGAAAGATCTAGAGTGAGAGAGCTCAAATCAAGGAAGAAGAAGCTTGTTTCGGGTTAAAGTGCAAGTTCTAAAGCTGTCCATATAGTCTCTAGCTACGTAGTGGTTGTGGTGGTAAGCCTTAACCTTGATTTCCTTGTTTTAATTGTTTAAGGGTTGGGGTTTGGGTTAGTGATGAACATAAAGCCCAAATTGTTAGTGTTTTGGGGATTTTTGGGTAAGTTTGGGTCATGAGGACTCAAAGATGACTAACCTAAGGTTTTGAAATATTAAATGTGGTTATGAGTCTTAGATTGGTTAGTTAACTAATAGCACACCTAAATGTTATGTAAGTGGGTGTTATTTGGGTATGTGGTGACCCGGATGGGTGTGTAAACCTTGAAACGGGTCAAACGAGTCCTTGATGACCTAAGTTGTCTTACGAGTGTGGAAAATGCGATAACCTTGTGTTAAAATGTGTTTTAAGACCATATTTGGCTAGTGTTAGAGTTTTGGCAAAATTGACCCGATGTTAGGGGTAAGTGTGCAAATGGGTCGAAGTTGCACCAAGGGTCAAAATGACTTTGGGATGGTTAGCAAGTTGTTTGACCAACTTGAGTTTGTGATTGATTATGTACATAATGTGATAGGTACATTACGTTGAAGGTTGCAAGCCCGGTTATCTTTCACAAAAGACTTTAAGGTGAGTGGAATAATTATATGCGTAGGTATATAATGTATTTATTTGTTGTAACGTGAGATGTGAAGTGTCGAAGTGTTAAGACACCACGTTTCATGTGACGAGTGAAGCACCGAGGTGTTAAGACGCTACTCGCAGTGAAGCATCGAGGTGTTAAGATGCCACCTAGGAGTGAAGTGCCGAGGTGTTAAGGCACCACTCCGTAAGATAAAGGGTGAAGCATCGAGGTGTTAAGATGCCACCCGAGGGTTTAGTAATATGAGGTGTTAAGTACACTAACGGATGTTATGAACACCGATGGCCTTTCGCGAGTTCCATTCACTTGTACGATTGGCTAACCATGGTTATTGTGTGGTAGCGTAAGCATACTACATCGTTCGAGTTATATATATGTTATTGATGTGCTAGCTTGTGGTACCGGAGGTTAATAGCTTTGTATTTGAGATGATAAGCTAATTGTGTTGCTAGCATGTATGCGGTATGTGTGTAAGTGTTTGCAAGTAGGTATATTATATATGTATGTGTATAATTATTGCATTCACTAAGCGTTTTGCTTACCCTCTCGTTGTTTACTCTTTTTAGGCTCCGGCATGAACAAGGGTAAGGGTGTTCGATTGGATTAGAGGCCTCTCGCTCGTTTTGTATAAGGGACGTTTTTAGAAAGTTTAGTTTTGAAGTTTGGCCAAGATGTGGGTAGTTTAACCCAAACACTATGCTCTAGGTGTCGTTTGGAATTTAAACTCTTATGGTCGAAACTCGTAATTTTGAACGAAATTCGTAAAACGGCCAATGTGAGCCCGATGTTGTAAAACTTGGTTTTATTGTGGAAATCTTTTAATTTTACGTATATTGACATGTTGTAAAAAGGGTTTCGTTTGAAAGTGTCGGGAAGCGGGTTTTTCGCTCACGTAAGTTGAGCACGGGGAGCCGAAACTGACAGTTCATTGGGACGTCATCCCAAATGTTTGGACGCCGTCCTGGCCTTCAGAGCTGGACGCCGTCTAGATAGCTGAACGCCGTCCAGATGTACTGATCCAAATTTTTTTTGGGGTGTGTTTTTGGTATAACGAGGTTTGGGTTGTTACAAGTAGTATCAGAGCATGGTCTAAGGGATTTAGGCGACTTAAGATAGGTGCCTAGACTTAGACTTTATTGTGTGTGCGCGTTATGCGGGACTTGTAGGAGACGGGTCGGACCGGGGATTTGGTTAGTGCCTAGGATTAGGTTAACTAACTATGCGCTAATTGTTTTGTGTGTGTTTTGCAATCATCAAGCGAGATAGACGTTGTAGTAGCGAGTTAATGCGACGTGCTAGCGTAACAATGATTAGCTACCATTGTTACGGGTTCAAATCGTGTCAAACAAGTGATGTACGATGATTGTTGAGTAAGATGGGGCGGTATGAGATATATATATATATATATACACTTTGTGTATGTCCTTTCGTTTCATTGTTTAACCGATTTCCGTTTTATAGTATGAAGACGAGAAACGGACCCGAGAACCATGAAGGAGGTACGAGAGAGGACCTCGAGTTTACGGCCAAAGTTGAGGCCATCATTAAAAAGCAAAGAGCGGAATTTCTGGAGGATGTCCGAAAGGTTTTCCAAGAATCAGTTGATGGGTAAGTAACCGAGTTAATCATTGAGCGAATGAATGCCGCAATTGAAGAGGCATTAGAAGCTAGAAACATTCATCCTCGGAGCGAGGGGGTAATGGTAGTGGTGGGCATGGAAGGTGAGACTTCCATTACAAAAATTTCAAGAATGCTCAACCTCCTATGTTTAATGGTGTAAGGGATCCGTTGAAAAGCACATGTTGGATCTCCGACATCGCGGGAGCTTTCCGTACCGTGGAGTATCCTCCCGAGAAGAAAACGAGATACAGTTCTAGTATGTTGCGTGAAGAGGCAAAGTTGTGGTGGGACGATAAGATTAAGTTGTATTGTGAAGAGCAATGTATGGGCTTGTCGTGGGATGAGTTTAAAAAGGAGTTATTTGATGAATATCGGACTCCATCCAATCTTAACAAAATTCGGGACGAGTTGCGCGATTTGCGATAAGGTTCGATGGACTTGGTTACTCTCAAGTCTACCTTCTTGTCAAAGACTCGTTTTTGTCCGGAGTATGTAGGTGATGACCGAATGTTGATGCTAGATTTTTATCGTACACTAAGCGATGAGTTGAAGCGTAAGATTAGTTGTGGAATGGCTAAGTCTTTTGATGAATTGTTTGAGTTAGCCTGGGGTTTCGATCCGGAGGTTCCAAAAAGAAGTGATTTCTCTTTTTCTAAGAGAAAATTTGAAGGTTCGAGTCATTCGAACTTTTCAAGCAAAAAGAGCAAGAGCAAGAAGGGTTCCGAAAGTGTCAATAGTGTGAAGAAGAGTGCTTCCGGGGGTTTTTCTTATACATGCTACAATTGTGGACAAATGGGCCATATGGCTCGTGATTGTCCGAACCCATCTTCCGGAAACAACCTCACATGTTTCAATTGCCCAAAGCAAGGGCACCGGAAGTCGAAATGTCCCTATTTAAACACTGACCATGTTAAACGGTTAGAGAAGGCGGCGGGTACGGCTAGAGTACGAAATTATTTGATGACGAATGATGAGGCCAAGCAATCCAACGAATTCGTCTCAGGTACTTTCATGGTTAACTCTAATCCGGCAAGGATCCTATTTGATAGCGGTGCTAATTTATCGTTTATTTCTCCAAGTTTTGCGTCTAAGCTTGATAAACCACTAGCTAAGTTAAGTCATCTGGTAGAATTCAAAATAGCGGATGGTAAGACGGTGCTAGGGGTTGATGTGTGTAATGATTGTGATATTGTGTTTGGTTCCGAAACGTTTAAAATTGATCTTATCCTGATGACCTTGGGTAAATTCGATATTGTCGTTGGTATGGATTGGCTAGATCGTTATAGAGCCGATATTGCATGCCATGAAAAATCTATTCGCGTGAAGGCCCCAAGTGGGGGAGAGTTAATTATTCATGGCGAGAGACGGAGAAGACTTGTGCCATTATGCACATATGCACGGGCACGTCGTTTTCTTGTTAGTGGTGGCATGACTTTTCTTGATCATGTAGTTGATACTCGTGAAGAGCCACCATCCATTCGTGAAATTCCGGTGGTTAGTGAATTCGAAGACGTTTTTCCGGATGAATTACCGGGTGTTCCGGTGGAAAGACAAGTTGAATTTCGCATTGAGTTGGTTCCGGGTGCTACTCCCATTGCTAAAACTCCTTATCGTTTAGCACCAACGGAAATGCAAGAGTTGTTAAATCAAACCCAAGAGTTGCTTGAGAAGGGTTTCATTCGACCGAGTGCCTAGCTGTGGGGTGCTCCGGTTTTATTCGTGAAAAAGAATGATGGTAGTATGCGGATGTGCATTGATTATCGTGAGTTGAACAAGGTGACAATCAAGAATCGTTATCCATTGCCTCGGATTGACGATTTGTTTGATCAACTCCAAGGCGCGACTTATTTTTCTAAAATTTACTTACGGTCCGGCTATCACAAAATGCGGGTCCGTGAGGAAGATATTGAGAAAACGGCTTTTCGAACGCGTTATGGGCATTTTGAGTTTGTAGTTATGCCTTTTGGTCTTACGAATGCACCGACGGCATTCATGGATCTTATGAACCGAGTGTGCCAACCTATGTTGGACAAGTCGGTGATTGTGTTCATTGACGACATACTTGTCTATTCAAAGAGTATGAAGGAACATGAACATCATTTGCGTGGTGTGTTGAAGACGTTGCGGAAGGAGAAGTTATATGCAAAATTCTCCAAATGTGAATTTTGGCTAAGGGAAGTTCAATTCCTTGGCCATATTGTGAACAAGGATGGTATTTAAGTAGATCCGGGGAAGATTGAGACGGTGAAAAGTTGGGGACGACCGACTACGCCTACGAAAATCCGAAGTTTCCTCAGATTGGCCGGTTATTACCGTCGGTTTATCCAAGACTTTTCTAAGATCGCTTCTCCATTGACGAAATTGACGAGAAAGAACACGAGATTTAATTGGGAGAATGAGCAAGAAATTTTTGTTCAATTGTTAAAAGAGAAGTTATGTCAAGCTCCGGTGTTAGTGTTGCCGGAAGGTGTAGAAGACATGACGGTTTATTGTGATGCGTCTTTAAATGGGCTCGAGTGTGTTCTAATGCAAAGAGGTAAAGTCATCGCTTATGTCTCTTGACAATTAAAGGAACACGAAACGAGAAATCCAACTCATGATCTTGAGTTGGCGGCGGTTGTACATGCGTTGAAAATTTGGCGCCATTACTTGTATGGTGTCAAGTGTATGATTTATTCGGATCACAAGAGCTTAAAACATCTTTTTGATCAACGAGATTTGAATTATTGACGACGTAGATGGATGGATGTGGTGAAAGATTATGATTGTGAAATACTTTATCATCCGGGTAAGGCGAACGTGGTCGCGGATGCGTTAAGTCAGAAGAGTCAACATCCGGCGATACGAGTAGGATCGTTACGCATGATTATTACTAACGATTTTCTTGTAAAGCTCGGTGAGATTCAAATTGAAGATTTTGTTAACAATAAGCATGAGGAACGAATCGTGGGACAAACGGAGTCTATTACTTTAGGTCCGCATGGTTTGTTATCCTTTCAAGGACTAGTGTGGGTGCCTAGAATGGGAGATTTTCGACGAGTGCTACTTGATGAAGCACATAAGTCAAAGTAATTCATTCATCCGGGCGCGACGAAAATGTATCTTGATTTGAAGAAAGAGTATTGGTGGCCGGGCATGAAACGTGATGTCGTAAAGTACGTTGAACAATGTGTCACATGTTTGCAAGTTAAGGTCGAGCACCAAAATCCGTATGGTAAGTTACAACCGTTGGAAGTCCCGAAATGGAAATGGGAGCACATTACCATGGACTTCATTACAAAGTTACCAAAGACGGCGAGAACCCAATTTGATTCGATTTGGGTGATAGTTGACCGATTGACGAAAAGTGCTTTGTTTCTTCCCATTCAGGAAACGATATCGTCGGAGACTTTGGCTAAAATATTTATCAAGGAGGTGATATCGAGACATGGGGTTCCTATATCTATTATTTAGGATCGAGATACCCGTTTCACATCTCGTTTTTTGAATAAGTTTCATGATGATATGGGTACACAATTGAGAATGAGCACGGCGTACCATCCTCAAACGGACAGTCAAACCGAACGTACAAATCAAACATTGGAGGATATGTTACGGGCGTGTATTATTGATTTCAGGGGTAGCTGGGATGAGCACTTACCATTGGTGGAGTTCTCGTACAATAATAGTTACCATACTAATATCGGGATGCCACCTTATGAGATGCTTTATGGGCGGAGGTGTCGAACTCCGATTTGTTGGGGTGAAGTGGCTCAAAGAGAAATCGGGAGTACCGACTTGGTTTTAGAGACGAATAGCAAGATTGAGATGATTCGGACTCATTTGAAAGTGGCTCAAGATAGACAAAAGTCGTATGCCGACAAACGTAGGCGATTGATTGAGTTCTAAGAAGGTGACATGGTAATGCTTAAGGTTTCGCCATGGAAGGGTATTATTCAGTTTCGAAAACGGGGAAAGTTAGCTCCTCGGTTTATTGGGCCATTTAAGATCTTAGCTCGTGTTGGCAAAGTTGCGTATCGTTTGGAATTACCCGAAGAGCTTGCGGGGATCCATAATACATTTCATGTTTCCCATCTCCGTAAGTGTCTTGCGGATGATTCTTCATGGATGCCATTAGACGAAATTGAGCTAAACAACAAGTTAGAGTATGTTGAGGAGCCGATTGCGATACTCGACGAAAAGGTGAAAAGGTTGAGGAATAAAGAAGTGAGAACTCATAAAGTTCAATGGCGTCGTAGTAAAGGTTCGAGTTTACCTGGGAGCCCGAAGAGTTTGTGATTGTTTATCTTCCTTCTTGTCATGCGGCTTGGATTGCGAGGACACAATCCGGTTCAAGTGGGGGAGAGTTGTAAGATCCTATTTTTCTCAGGTGTTTGGGATGCCGTCCAAATCTATGGGACGCCATCCAATTGTAAAGGGTTGGACGCCGTCTAGTTGAACTGGCAGGCCAGCTGTGTTCTTTTAGATATTTTAATGGGGGTGGTTTGGTCTTTTCACTTTGTGGATGAATTTAAGGCTCTAGGTCAGTTTTTGGAGCACCATTTACTCCATCTTCAACTACCACACCTTTTTCACTTAAATTCTAGAGAGAGAGAGAAAGATCTAGAGTGAGAGAGCTCAAATCAAGGAAGAAGAAGCTTGTTTCGGGTTAAAGTGCAAGTTCTAAAGCTGTCCATATAGTCTCTAGCTACGTAGTGGTTGTGGTGGTAAGCCTTAACCTTGATTTCCTTGTTTTAATTGTTTAAGGGTTGGGGTTTGGGTTAGTGATGAACATAAAGCCCAAATTGTTAGTGTTTTGGGGATTTTTGGGTAAGTTTGGGTCATGAGGACTCAAAGATGACTAACCTAGGGTTTTGAAATACTAAATGTGGTTATGAGTCTTAGATTGGTTAGTTAACTAATAGCACACCTAGATGTTGTGTAAGTGGGTGTTATTTGGGTATGTGGTGACCCGGATGGGTGTGTAAACCTTGAAACGGGTCAAACGAGTCCTTGATGACCTAAGTTGTCTTACGAGTGTGGAAAATGCGATAACCTTGTGTTAAAATGTGTTTTAAGACCATATTTGGCTAGTGTTAGAGTTTTGGAAAAATTGACAAGATGTTAGGGGTAAGTGTGCAAATGGATCGAAGTTGCACCAAGGGTCAAAATGACTTTGGGATGGTTAGCAAGTTGGTTGACCAACTTGAGTTTGTGATTGATTATGTACATAATGTGATAGGTACGTTACATTGAAGGTTGCAAGCCCGGTTATCTTTCACAAAAGACTTTAAGGTGAGTGGAATAATTATATGCGTAGGTATATAATGTATTTATTTGTTGTAGCGTGAGATGTGAAGTGTCGAAGTGTTAAGACACCACGTTTCACGTGACGAGTGAAGCGTCGAGGTGTTAAGACGCCACTCGGGGTGAAGCATCGAGGTGTTAAGATGCCACCTAGGAGTGAAGTGCCGAGGTGTTAAGGCACCACTCCGTAAGATAAAGGGTGAAGCATCGAGGTGTTAAGATGCCACCCGAGGGTTTAGTGATACGAGGTGTTAAGTACACTAACGGATGGTATGAACACTGATGGCCTTTCGCGAGTGCCATTCCCTTGTACGATTGGTTAACCATGGTTATTGTGTGGTAGCGTAAGCATACTACATCGTTCGAGTTATATATATGTTATTGATGTGCTAGCTTGTGGTACCGGAGGTTAATAGCTTTGTATTTGAGATGATAAGCTAATTGTGTTGCTAGCATGTATGCGGTATGTGTGTAAGTGTTTGCAAGTAGGTATATTATATATGTATGTGTATAATTATTGCATTCACTAAGCGTTTTGCTTACCCTCTCGTTGTTTACTCTTTTTAGGCTCCGGCATGGACAAGGGTAAGGGAGTTCGATTGGATTAGAGGCCTCCCGCTCGTTTTGGATAGGGGACACTTTTGGAAAGTTTAGTTTTGAAGTTTGACCAAGATGTGGGTAGTTTAACCCCAAACACTATGCTCTAGGTGTCGTTTGGAATTTAAACTCTTATGGTCGAAACTCGTAATTTTGAACGAAATTCGTAAAACGGCCGATGTGGGCCCGATGTTGTAAAACTTGGTTTTATTGTGGAAATCTTTTAATTTTACGTATATTGACATGTTGTAAAAAGGGTTTCGTTTGAAAGTGTCGGGAAGCGGGTTTTCCGCTCACGTAAGTTGAGCACGGGGAGCAGAAACTGACAGTTCATTGGGACGCCGTCCCAAATGTTTGGACGCCGTCCTGGCCTTCAGAGCTGGACGCCGTCCAGATAGCTGGACGTCGTCCAGATGTACTGATCCAATTTTTTTGGGCGTGTTTTTGGTATAACGAGGTTTGGGTTGTTACAAGGATCAACTAAATACTTTGTTTCTTAAAGTCCAACTCTCATCCACATAATGAGCTGTCAACGCCATGTAACCGTCAGTAGTGACAGAAGTCCACAAATCAGAAGTAAAGCATATCCTACTCTTGATACTCTATAACTTATGTTTAAGAATAGCTCTCTCTTTCTCAAAATCTTCACAACATTTCTCTTTGCGGTGTTTCTTGTTATTGGCTTTGTATCCTGATGTAAAAACATGTGCAAATCTCTTGTTGCCTCGTGTTTAACATAGGAGAATGGGTAGCCATGTTTAATAATAGAAATTGCCAACTTCTCTCGATAATCTGTTTGGCCTAAACGAATATGATTTTGTGGCGGAGCAGACTGATCGTTGCTAAAACACCTGGGGATATGCCGTTTCTTATTGGAGGTTCCGAACTCAGTCTTAATTAGTGTGCCACAGTTGTTACATCTCGCCTTTTGCACTCCCTCATCCCCTAATGGTAACTTAACAAAATAATCCCATACACGCGAACGTTTTTTGCCCGTTGTAGAAGAACTAGCGTCTTCTTCATTGTGTAATAGATTAAAATATAAAATAAGAAATCATAAGCACACAAGAAGCATACTATAAAACTTTATTACTCTAGTGATCAACTTGCACTATACCAAAATTTACAGACATCAGATAAGTGAGATTACAAGTATGGTGATTACTATTTACAGAATCAACATCGCATATACTTCTTTTCAAAACAGTCCCAACAATTTCAAGTTATCGGATTGCAAATTCTCGAAGAAATACATCCATCTAACAAAGATAATCAATACTGGTAATCTCATTTCTCTTAAAAAAAACTAACTGATGCACACAACTTGGATCCATATGAGCTAATATGAGTGTACCAAAAAATATAAAGCTAGTTTAACAATGTTTAATTCTCTGAAAACATGTAGTAAATTCATAAATTCATAAAATGAGTTTCAATGGGCATGTTTAACTTTATCAATAATAGTCAAGAAAAATCTACAACAATTTGTGTACAGAATTTGAGTATAATTCTCATAAAATACACAACAACACATAATTCAAGCAAAAACATTAAACAAGTTCACCATCACCATTTGTTAACAATGTGAAAAAGACAAAAAACTTACATCTCTTCCTAGCAGCTTACTCCATTCCGTATGAAACTGTGAAGACCCGTCCTAATCTATCCGGACGAAGTCCATATCGATTATAAACGATTCACAACAGTTGATTACATCGCGAGGTACTTGGCCTCTATATGATATATTTTACAAACATTGCATTCGTTTTTGAAAATACAATCTTTCATTACATCGGAAGTTGAAGACATGCATACTATTTCATAATATATCTAACTATAATTGACTTAATAATAATCTTGATGAACTCAACGACTCGAATGCAACGTCTTTTTAAATATGCCATGAATGACTCCAAGTAATATCTTTAAAGTGAGCAAATGCACAGCGGAAGATTTCTTTCATACCTGAGAATAAACATGCTTTAAAGTGTCAACCAAAAGGTTGATGAGTTCATTAGTTTAACATAAATAATCATTTTCATCAATTTAATAGACCACAAGAATTTCATTTCCAGTTCTCA
Organism: Rutidosis leptorrhynchoides; assembly: GCF_046630445.1. Taxonomy (NCBI): domain Eukaryota; kingdom Viridiplantae; phylum Streptophyta; class Magnoliopsida; order Asterales; family Asteraceae; genus Rutidosis; species Rutidosis leptorrhynchoides. The sequence goes on along the minus strand of NC_092336.1, from coordinate 551,797,419 downwards.
TAAATACGTCCCATGCATAGAGACTAAAATCATTCATATGGATTGAATACCTGGTAACCGACATTCACAATATGTATATAAGAATATCCCCATCATTCCGGGATCCTCCTTCGGACATGATATAAATTTCGAAGTACTAAAGCATCCGGTACTTTGGATGGGGCTTGTTGGGCCCGATAGATCTATCTTTAGAGTTCGTGTCAATTAGGGTGTCTGTTCCCTAATTCTTAGATTACCAGACTTAATAAAAAGGTGCATATTCGATTTCGATCATTCAACCATATAATGTAGTTTCGATTACTTGTGTCTATTCCATAAAACATTTATAAAAATTGCGCATGTATTCTCAGCCCAAAAATATAAAGGGTAAAAAGGTAAATGAAACTCACCTAATGTATTTTGTAGTAAAAATACATATATCGACATTAAACAACCGAACAATGCAGGGTTGGCCTCGGATTCACGAACCTAAAACATTTGTATATTTATTAATATTCATATTTGTAATTGAACACATATATATGTATATATATAAAAGTATTAGTTATATCATTTTTATGTTGATAATATATATATATATATATATATATATATATATATATATATATATATATATATATATATATATGTTTTATATGTTCATTTTGTATATATATATATATATATATATATATATATATATATATATATATATATATATAATGATTTTAAGTTTTGTTATGTTGTATGTGTTATATATATATATATATATATATATATATATATATATATATATATATATATATATATATATATATATATATATATATATATATATATATATATATATGTATGTATTTAATTTGTCTACCAAAACAGTAGTTCTAATATACTAAGTTAATATCAGTGGAAAATATATAATGATAATAACAATGATTTTAATAATAGCATAAGTAACAATATAAAATTTATTGTTTTTTGATAGATATGATATTAATGATTTACTTATAATAATTACTTTATTAAAAATGATAATATTACTAAAGGTATTGTTAATAACAATACCTTTGTTTAATAATAATAATAATAATAATCATACTAATTGTTACAAAAATGATACTAGTACTAATATTAATGAGAAAAATGATAACTTGTAATATTTTCCCTAATAATAATGATAATCCTTAATGATAACAATAATAACACTTATACTAATAATAATAGGATTCTTATTAAAAATGATACTATTAATAATTATACTACCTAAGATTAATACCTATAATAATAATAATACTCCTAATAATCATAATATTAATAATAATAACCATAGTGATATTCATAATACTTGACAATAACAATTGTAATTATAATACATAATACATATAATAATAACACTAATTAATAATAACAATAATTATAATAATAATAATAGAGATGAAATAAAATAATAAGGTATACCCTTTAATGCTTGTGTAAAAAGAATTGCCCACACCCGGGCTCGAACTCCCGACCTCTCGAATAACCATAACACTCTGAACCATCGGGCTGTCGCCCAGTTTCTGAATTAAAACAAAACCCGTTTTTATATAACTCGTATTTTTAATATCTTCTTCTTCTTCAATCTTTCAAGTCGACTTAAGATCAAACCCATATAACAATGAGTTAATCGATTGGTTTATGATTTTAAAATATATACAGAATATTAAGAGTAGTTAATAGTATTTCGTAGCATAATATGAACTCATTTATAAAAGCTTTTTCTTCATATTAGCGTTTTATAAGTTTAAATTCGGGTAGAGTCCTTGACGATCAACCCGTTCATATGTATGTGCTCCAAAACTGAAAAATTGGAAAACTTGTAAACAATTTGAAAGACGTATGAGAAACGAGATAAGATTTAGGCGATTTGGGGATTTAACGAGTTGAGAATTGATTTTGATTTTGATTTTCACGATGACGATCTGATTTTGTTTTTCACGATTTTCACGATAATTTGATTTTGATTTTCACGATCTGATATGATTTAGGGTTTTTAACAAGTTGAGAATTGATTGTGATTTTCACGATATTTTTGAAAATTAGATCTGGAATCTCGACGACGATCTGATCTAATCATTAGATGACTCAATCTACAGACCCTCTTGGACCCGTTCCTTTAAACCCATTGGACCCCTTAATAATTTATTGCCATATTTATGATCTCATTAAGGACCTTCCATATTTTTATTTAGTCTTATTTTAAGGCTCACTGGACTCGTAATCTTGAATCCAACTGACCCATTTTTTAAGTATTGGGTTTGGTTTGCCAGCCATACTCCCACGGTACCGAACCGGAGTTCGATTCCCCGAATGCGCAATATTATTATCCATCTATTATTTACACAACGCGAGAACTTTCTCCCATTGGTCCAACTGACCGGTGTTCGATTCCGCGGATGCGCAATGTTATTATCCATCTTCTATTCTATTGACAGTTTGACACAGAGAACTCTCTCGGTCCAACTGTCCACTACCTCTCCCGTTCCCTATACACGTTTTGGGTTTTTATTTTATTTTATTTTTATATAATTCTGAACTCGACCATCCCTTCTCCCTCACGTCCGTTACTAACCCTAAATATTTCTTTCCCTACCTTTTTCTTTTCATTATCCCACCCAATTTCATCATTCTCCGTCATCATCATCGAAAAATTCCCCAAAAACTGCAACCATCTTCCAAATTAAACTTCTTAGGGCATTTAAGAGCATCAAGCCTGAATTAAGGGAATCCTTGATGCTCTTGGATGCCCTAAGAAGTTTAATTTGAAAGATCTCATTAAGCCTGATGTTGACCGCACTCAGGTGTTTCTTAGCGCTATCATCAACTTTTGCCTTCACAGGTACTCATTTTGTAAAGAAAAAAACTGCATATACTTATAAATATTACGAGGGCCTAAATTGACGATTGATTACCTGCAAGATCTTAGATTAACATATTTTACCATTACCATTTGGATAACTTTTTTATTTATTTTTTATTTTTTGTGCTTTATATTATAGAGAGGAAAGAATAAAGTTGTTAGGACCTTTTGGGGATGTATCGTCGAAATTTGATGAGCAACGACTAGAGTATGAGGAGAGAATATCACATGTAGGTTAAAGAAAGTATATGTTTATTTCATTTGTCTGATTGTTATAAGTGAATGATGATTCAAATCTATCTTTTATAATTGTAGTTGAATGCGGAGATATCAGAGTTCAATGAATCCAGAGAGAGGGAGATGCCTCACATTCAAGAAGTCGATGCCCAAATCAAGGAGATGCGCGAATCCATTTTATCTCTTAATAAGCACCAACTGTTACTGAAGGAAACTATCAGAAAAAAGAAGGTCTGGTTGGTTAGTGCTTGTACATTTGATTCATGATGAACTGAGTTGCATGACAAGTGAAACGGGTTAACTTTGTTTGTTTGTTCGAGGAAACACCAGTTGCAATATTATCCAACTCATTAACTAGTACTAGTACTGTAAAATATGATGGTCAAGTGCTTTTTTTTTTCTTTTTCTCACACGATAATCTAACGTATTTTTTTTTTGTTAAAACCTATAGAGTCAAATATCAAGCATGATTTTACTATCTGTGATGATGGATCACTTCAACTCCTGAGTTCAAGAAAATGCCAGTCTGCGTTCAAAAATTGTTCATTCGCCAGTTAACCTACAGGTACAATTTATTATAGCTTATCATCTTAAAACTCTTGTAGCCTGTCCTTGAGTCAATGCATATAGTTTACTCATTTGAATGCCATCTGCAGTTTATAAGTTAAAGAAATAGATTCATAGTTCTAGGTTTGAACATTTTTTGAAAATGTGATGCCAGATTGCCAGCATTATAAGTTAGATGACTAGTACTGACTCAATAAATTGTTTAATCTTGTTAATCAGTTTATGAACAAAAGAAACTTAGAAGATTACATCCAGGATAGTTCCTTGTAGCTAAAACACTGATCATGATTTCTGGCTATAAGATCTCATAACAACAATTTTTTTGAACGGGGTAGTAAACTTGTGTTTGAGTTTTTTTATAGGCACTTTATGTTTCTTCATATGCACGCTCTGAAAAACCCGTCAATGTTTATGATACTTATTGTACTGTTGAACCATTCACAGATCTGGTTTTGTTATATAGTCTACAAGTTTGAACACAACCTTAATATAATGGTTTTCAGCATAAAACAACTAAGTTAGTCAGATTACTGAAATATGATAATGTGATATGTGATGATCCGTTAATATATGGTTTTAATTTGGAGGAAAAAATACAATTAAGTATTAAATAGGTGATTTATGTAATTGTTAATTGATGGGTGCAATAATATGAAATGTATTATACTGAAAGTGTCTGGGTATGAAAAAAGTGCTTATGTTTTGTGTGTTTCTTGGATCCTTTTTAATGTATAGTTTCTATTTTCTAACTTTAATTATTATCATTTCTGTGATCTTCGTTGATTAACTCAAAGAGAACACTGGAGGAGAAGAAAGCCATTCAAGTTGAAGCAAAGAATGCAGATAGGGCGGCAATCCAGTCTTATCATGAAAAATCTGCCATACTTGAAGTATACACAAAGGTATTTAATCAATAACAACAACAACAAAACCCAATACCACATGAGTGGTGTATGGGGGAGGTGAGACGTAGACAATCCTTCCCCTATCCGAGAATAAAAACAAGTCATTTCTCCACCCAGAGTGACAACACTCTCAAGAGTAGAGAAAGTCATCCCTCTCTTTATTCGACAGATAAAGAGATTGCTTCCGAGAGGACCTACGACCTTTAAGTAGGAAGAATAAATTTAAAAAAAATTGAAAAAAATACTAAAATAAAAATAATAATAGACGCCATGAAAATCGTAGAATCAAATTTCTATGGATTTTAAATCCTGCCTGGAATTTGATTTAGGCTCTAAGAGTCAATCAAGTCGCCAATAAATTGACGATTGTTGTCGACTCAATAGAGCCGTGTGTTTAATCAGTTATGTCATATTATATATTAGTTTTACTTGCCAGTTATGATTATGGAAGTACTAAAATAGAGTTTGTTATCTCAACCATGAATGAAGCATACTTCAGACAACACAATTCCGTTTTGTATCTTCTTCCTCAGTTCACGAGACTAAAGTACGTTATTTACTCAGAAATAGAGAAATATGTTTGTTGATTCATCTAAATATGTATTTGAATGCATTATAAGTACACTTGAAAGAAATATATCTTAAATGGTTATTATCCTTGACAGGTTGCTATGTTATCCATGCACAAAGCAAGTGCATCTAATTGGACCCATGTGGTGTTTGGTGTTCTTTCAGATCCCATTTCCGGGCAGCCATTTTCGTCGTTAGTTTCCTGGTGGAATTACAGTTTTCCCTAAGCAATCTTCATCTTTGTGAATGCTAAAACAAGCGTTATTTAATTTTACCCTTCCCAAGTCTGTGCGCGAAATAGAAGAAAACTTTTGTGAATTAAAGGAACAGCTAAAAGTAGGATTGTATTTAGAGCCTTATGAGGTATCATTTGTTTTCTTCAGTTATTACGCTCATTTTGCGACTGCTTTAAGTGTGTGTTTATAGTTAATCGATTTCAAAAATGCTTTGACACGTATGACGTTTGTTAAGTTTTCTGAATTTTAATTGCAAAAAGGATAGAGCTGATAATGTTATCTTGTGGTTTGTTTTGGGTTATGGTTAGAAGTGATAAAATGGGTTGTCCACATAACGGGTTAAACTGGATTTGTCTGCGTTTTGACACTGATTATATGATAAATGCGTTTCTTTTATACATTGTGTTTTGAATGTGGTTAAAGGAATAGGATATTGTATAATCTGAAGCCTGTATGAGATTGTTTCTGGGCAGGCTTCTGCTATGTGAAGCTGCGATAATTAGATACTCAGCTGTTTGACTATTTGTCAAAGTTCTGATTGTTTACACGCTACATTAGAATGGCCCTAAGTAATCACATGATAATAATCAATTTTGCTACAGTTAAATAATCAAATAATTATAATTAGAATCAGTTCTAATTTGCTACATTAGAATGGCCCTAAGTAATCACATGATAATAATCAATTTTGCTACAGTTAAATAATCAAATAATTATAATTAGAATCAGTTCTAATTTGCAATGCCAACCATCATGGTTATTGCTTAGTTTTATACCCATACAAAACATCCCCAAATTAACCTTTGCTTCTAATTCAGATTGACGTGTTTTGTGTTTGTGGTACTCCGTCGATTATTCGTACATCGTTGACATCAAAGAATCCACGTCGAAGGTTACTCGTACTTCGTTGACCTGGATTCTTTATTGTCAACGAAGTACAAATAATCGACGAACTACCACAAACACAATACACAGTCATTCTGAATTAAGATCGAAGGTTGATTTGGGGAAGTTTTGTATGAGTATAAAACGAAGACAAACTGAATTAAAGCTCTATTCATTATACTCTATGTATATTAGCTAGGGGTTTATAGTCATGTGATAAGCATGGGCCTACACTAACGGGCAATTTAACAATCCGTTAACGCATGGACTAAATTGGAACACATTAATGCTATTAAGGATGAAAATTGCAGTTTTTAAAAAGTAAGAATGAAAAAGGCAAAAATTGACAAACACAAGGACTTTTGACAATTTTGTCTATATATTAAGTACTCCGTATAAATGCAATTACTGTTATAATTCAGTAGGCTTATAACTACCTTTAGTGGTTTGATTCTTGATGTTATAATTCAGTAGGCTTATAACTACCTTTAGTGGTTTGATTCTTGATGTTATAATTCAGTAGACTTATAACTACCTTTAGTGATTTGATTCTTGATTAAGAATACTAATAATGAAGTGTAAGAACAAAGATGATAATGGAGAGAAAGAAAGAAACACTTTGTAAGTGTGAGAAATGGCGCAAGTTTAATGCTTGCATTCATGGCTATTTATAGCAAAAATATCACAAGTTTAGGTAATACAATAATATTACTTTTGTGTATCAATAATTGACTATCCATTATATATATATATATATATATATATATATATATATATATATATATATATATATATATATATATATATATATATATATATATATATATATATATATATATATATATTATAACACTCCCCCTTGGATAGCAATTTTGTTTGTTGAAGATCAACTGTAAGTTACTGCCTCGTTAAAAACCTTGCTAAAGAAAACCCAGTGGGAAAAACTTTAGCTAAGGGAAAAAGATTGCAGCATGGAGTTGACTCCCCCTCAAGTAGACATCACTTCGGTTGTTACATCTTTTGAACATGTCTCATGCCAATGTTATGAACGTGTGTTCTGAAAATAGCAGTTGGAAGTGCTTTCGTGAAAAGATCAGCAGAGTTTTTGCTGGATTGAACATATCTCATTTCAATCTCGTTGTCCTTAATGAGATTTTGAGTGTATGAGAAGAATCTAGGAGGTATGTGTTTGGTTCGGTCACTTTTGATATACCCTTCTTTCATCTGTGCTATGCAAGCTGCATTATCTTCATAGATAATTGTTGGACTTTTATCGCGTTCTAGTCCACAAGAATCAGTAATGATTTGTGTCATTGATCTCAACCAAAAACATTCCCGAGTAGCTTCATGTAATGCAATCACTTCGACATGATTTGATGATGTAGCAACAAGTGTTTGTTTTTGAGAACGCCATGATATTGCAGTACCTCCATTTAGGAATACATATCCAGTTTGAGATTTAGCTTTATGTGGATCAGATAAATAACCTGCATCAGCATAACCAACCAAATCTTGTTTTGATTCGTTAGAATAAAATAATCCTAAATCAGTAGTTCCTCGAAGGTATCGAAATATGTGTTTGATCCCATTCCAGTGTCTTTTGGTAGGAGCAGAGCTGAACCTTGCCAACAAATTAACTGCAAAAGAAATGTCAGGTCTTATACAATTTGTAAGATACATAAGAGCTCCAATTGCACTAAGATATTGTACTTCTGGTCCAAGAATATCTTCATGATCTTCACATGGACGAAATGGATCAGTTTCAACATTGAGTGATCTAACAACCATAGGAGTACTTAATGGTTTTGCCTTGTCCATATTGAAACGTTTCAAAATCTTTTCAGTATATGTTGTTTGATGTACAAGTAAACCATTAGGCATATGCTCAATTTGTAAACCAAGGCAATACTTGGTTTTTCCGAGATCTTTCATTTCAAATTCTTTCTTTAGAAGTTGAATGGCTTCATATATCTCTTTATTTGTACCTATGATGTTAAGATCATCAACATAAACAGCTATGATCACATATCCGGATGTTGTTTTCTTAATGAAAACACAAGGGCAAGTAAGGTTATTTGTATACCCTTTGCTTATCAAGTAATCACTTAATCGGTTATACCACATACGTCCCGATTGTTTTAACCCATATAAAGATCTTTGTAATTTAATCGAATACATTTCTTTGGGTTTTGCATTTGATGCTTATGGTAACTTAAATCCTTCAGGTATCTTCATATATATATCACTATCAAGTGATCCATATAGGTAAGCAGTCACAACATCCATGAGATGCATTTCTAAATTTTTAGAAACTGCCAGGCTGATTAAGTACCTAAAAGTAATTGCATCCATAACAGGGGAATAAGTTTCTTCATAATCAATTCCCGGTCTTTGAGAAAAATCTTGAGCTACAAGTCTAGCTTTATACCTTGTAACTTCATTTTTCTCATTTCTTTTTCGGACAAAAATCCATCTGTATCCTACAGGTTTCACATCTTTAGGAGTGAGAATGATTGATCCGAAAACTTTTCTTTTATTGAGTGATTCTAATTCAGCTCGTATTGCTTCTTTCCATTGAGCCCAATCATGTCTATTTTGACATTCAACCATAGATGTTGGTTCTGGATCATCATCATTATTCATGATGTCATATGCAACATTAAATGAAAATTTCTCATCAAGATTTTTCATTTCATTTCGGTTCCATAATATTTTTGAATATGCATAATTGATTGCAATTTCTGTATTGACATCATCAATCTCCTCTGCGGTAGGAGTACTGATTTGTGGTTCTTCTTGAACACTTTCTTTTACTTCATTATCAGCTGATTTTCTTTTTCGAGGATTTTTATCCTTTGAACCAATTGGTCTTCCACGTTTCTGACGTGGCAAAGATTCATGAGTGACGTTATTGCCAGCTTTTGGAATTTCAATTCGAGCTGGAGTATTTACTGCTGGTATATATGATTTTGTCACCGTTTTTGTATCTGTAAATGCATCAGGCAATTGATTTGCAAGTTCTTGTATATGCATTATCTTTTGAACTTCTGTCTCGCATTCTTTTGTGCGAGGATCAAGATACTTTAATTGAGGTTCACACCATGAAACATCATTTTCTTTATTTTTCATTTCCCCCCTAATCTAGGGAACAATGTTTCATTAAAATGACAATCAGCAAAACGTGCTGTAAAAACGTCACCTGTCATAGGTTCAATATACCTTAATATTGAAGATGTTTCATATCCAACATATATTCCCAACCTCCTTTGAGGACCCATTTTTGTACGTTGTGGTGTCGCAATTGGAACATACACTGCACAACCAAATGTTCTAAGATGGGAAATATTTGGCTCTTGACCAAAAGCAAGTTGTAGGGGGAATATTTATGATTTGCACTTGGTCTGATGCGAATCAATGCAGCAGCATGTAAAATTGCATGACCCCATATAGATACAGGGAGTTTTGTTCTCATTATCAATGGTCTAGCGATTAACTGTAAACGTTTAATCAATGACTCGGCTAAACCATTGTGTGTATGCACATGAGCAACAGAATGTTCAACAACAATTCCTATAGACATGCAATAGTCATTAAATGTTTGAGATGTAAATTCACCAGCATTATCAAGTCTCACCCTTTTAATGGTGTAATCAGGAAAATGAGCTCTCAATTTAATAATTTGGGCAAGAAATTTTGCAAATGCCACATTACGGCTTGATAACAGACAAACATGAGACCATCTGCTAGATGCGTCTATTAGAACCATGAAATATCTAAATGGTCCACATGGTGGATGAATTGGTCCACATATATCACCTTGAATTCTTTCAAGAAACATTGGTGATTCTTTCTCAACCTTAAGTGGTGAGGGTCTAGTTATCAATTTTCCAAGAGAGCAAGATGTACATGGAACCATTGTATCATGATGGATTTTTCTATCCTTTAGTGGATGTCCATGAGTACATTCAATAATCCTTTTCATCATTGTTGATCCTGGATGGCCTAATCTGTTATGCCATAAACTGAATACACCAGGATCAATATATTTTTTGTTAACTACCATATGTATTTCTGGTACATTTATATGTGTATAATGTAATCCAGAACTAAGTCTTGGCAGTTTTTCAACCACATGACTCTTGTCAGTGATACTTAAATATTTCTCATTTTCTGTTGTCACTGACTGATAATCATACCCGTTAAGGTATATGTCGGAGAAACTCAATAAATTTCTGCTTGAATTGGGAGAAAATAAGGCATCATTTATTAAAAATTTTGTACCATTTGGTAGTATGAAATTTGCCTTTCCTATCCTTTTTATCAAGTTAGCAGGTCCTGATATTGTATGTATAGTTCCTTCCGTTGGTTTTAGATCAATAAAATATTTCTCGGATTTAAGTATAGTATGTGTAGTTCCACTGTCTGCTATACAGAGATCTCCACCACTTGATTGATGTTGTATTCCAGCAAAATTCATATTGAACTTCATATATAAGAAATAAATAGTGAGTACATTAATATTACACAATATTTTACACGCAAATAGATAGTACTGAAACATTTAGCAAACATAATGACAAAGACAGACGATATTAAATCGTTTATTTTTCGAAAGACACACAACTTAAACATTCAAGAAATCTTCCTATAAATCAGATGGTTTCTCAGTGACTGTTGGATCGACGTTATCCACAAAGTTTACTTCCTTTTCTTTATCTTTCAGCGAATCCTGATACATCTTAACAAGATGTTTAGATGTTCGGCAAGTATTAACCCAGTGGCCCATTCTACCACATCTGTAGCAAGATTCTTCAGAATTTTTAGAAGAATTTTCTTCAACATCTTGTTTAGTGGGCTTGTTTTGTGGTTGATATTTATATTTTCGTGGATTATTATTTCTTTGACCACCACAGCCACGACCACGACCACGTCCTCGCCCATTACCATTACCATAAGGATGGTTTCTACCATAGTTATGGCTTTTGGCATGATGATGGTGATGGTTATTATAACCACGACCTTGCCCGCGTCCTTGTCCCTGTTTATAATTATTTGCAGTATTTGCTTCAGGGATTGCAAGTGTACCAGTAGGACGGGATTGCTGATTTTTCATTAATAGCTCATCATTTTGCTCTGCAACTAAGAGATATGAATTAAGTTCAGGATATGTTTTGAACTTTAGCATTCTCAAATTTCTTTGCACTGTGATGTTTGCAGCATTCATTGTGGAGAAAGTTTTCTCCATCATGTCTGCATCACTTATTTCATGTCCACAGAATTTAAGTTGTGAACATGTATTATACAGAGCTGAGCTATATTCATTTACTTTCTTAAAGTCTTGGAACCTTAATGTTCTCCATTGTTCCATAGCAGCTGGAAGTAAAATTTCTCTTTGATTATTGAATCTGCTTTTGAGACCTTCCCATAAAACATGGGGATCTTCTACAGTCACATAATTATTTTGTAAGCATTCATCAATATGTTGATGAATAAAGCAACATGCCGTTGCTTGTTCTTTTTCAGAACAAGTGTTGTTTTCATTTATGGCTTCAAGAATGCCCATTGATTTAAGATGCATTTTTACTTTTATAACCCATGGCATGTAGTTGTTTCCAGTTGATTCTAAAGGAGTAAATTTAAGCTTTTCCAGATTCAACATTTTCTATTAAAACAAACAACATGATAAATTATAGTCACTTTATATTCATAAGTATATAAACATTAAACATAAATTTAATATAACATAAATGATAAGTAGGTGACAGTGTCGACCATATGTAAGCAATCATTAATAAATGTTATATAACATAAATATAAATATTAGTAAACATAAATGATAATTAGGCGACAGTGTCGGCCATATAAATGTTAGATAATAGAAATATAAATGTTAGTAACATAAATGATAATTAGGCGACAGTTTCGGCCATATAAATGTTAGATAATTGAAATATAAATGTTAGTAACATAAATGATAATTAGACGACAGTGTCGACCATATATTATTCAGGTGGTATAACCGACCATATATCATTTAGGTGGCAGAGCCAACCATGATTAGTATTAAGATTATCGTGCTGATAACGTGTTATAATTCAGTAGGCTTATAACTACCTTTAGTGGTTTGATTCTTGATGTTATAATTCAGTAGGCTTATAACTACCTTTAGTGGTTTGATTCTTGATGTTATAATTCAGTAGGCTTATAACTACCTTTAGTGATTTGATTCTTGATTAAGAATACTAATAATGAAGTGTAAGAACAAAGATGATAATGGAGAGAAAGAAAGAAACACTTTGTAAGTGTGAGAAATGGCGCAAGTTTAATGCTTGCATTCATGGCTATTTATAGCAAAAATATCACAAGTTTAGGTAATACAATAATATTACTTTTGTGTATCACAAGTTTAGCAAAAATATCACAAGTTTAGGTATTATAACAATTACTTGAAATTCTAAATAAATGCAATTATTTTAAATTCGTCCGACTTAATTGATTTATTGATTAGAAACTGTTAATTTAATTTGATTTTTCCGAATTTAATGCAGCAGTTGATTTTGATTTATTATTCAAATTCAAATTATGTTTTGAGATGGGATGAAATGAAATGAATTGCGTTACATTTATTTAAATAGAGGATATATATATCTTTGACATTAATTAAAAACTGCGTAACATTTTGTTAAACTAGTTTATAACCCGCGACTTCGCGGGATTTTGAAATAAGATAAGACTATTAGTTAGAGTTATAAATGAATTGTATCAAAATGAGAAATCAATTAGAAGATAAATATGGTGTGCTACAATTCGACAATGTTATAAAAGTACTTGTATAGTTAACGATAAAAATTGTTAGACGAAGAACATAACAATAGTGTTTTCATTCCACTGCAATTATGAAACTAAAGTGAATAGTAATGAAGAATATTGAAAGTATCGTGATTGTGGACGCGATTCTCAAACATTATTGACTGCAATGAGTCTTGTAATACATATTTAGTGACAATAATTTTTTATTTCAAATTGATTTGTTATGTACATGTGTAAAAACTATCTACATAAAAAGCTAATCTTACTTTGATACATGTACACACCAAATCATGTAATAATTAGCATAGTATAAGAAATTTGTACAAAACGTAACTGAAATAAAACAATACTATGTAGACAAATAACTCGATTTATGATATAAAATTGAAGCGTAAAATTAAGCATGTAAAAAATCAGACAAAGTACGAAAATCAAAGTACAAAAATTAGATGAACTACTATACTAATACTAATTGCTAATATAGTAGGTAGTTTTATGTTGAAGTAGACACTTATTACAAATTTGCAATTGCAAATATTGTAAATGAGCATTACCCATTAGAGAGATCCACTCAAAATCATATATTCAGATACAGAAACAATAACAAACATGAATCACTGAAGTATTTTATACATATAAAACTATACAATTACTTTATTATACATATAATAATATACAATCATCTAATCCCATGCCTTATCATGCAGTGGTTGCTTTAGGTCTTGTACACAATCTCCCAAGAATTCGATCCCTAATTTTTCCTCAAGATCTTTACAAAAGTGCTTCATAATACTGTAACACTTTATTCCATTCATCTTTTTTACCAGATTTCCTTTCTCAGATTTGGCCTCATCAATATATAAAACTGTATAGAATTAAAGAAACAAACATAGTCATTATTGGTATTAACTGCATACAATAACTGAATCAAGAAACACGCAACCCCCTTTTTGCAACCTATTACATCCACAACTAAACAATATCTGATAACTCAATGGGCATATCTTTTGTGAATATAATATTTCATACTTATGCCCCAGCCCATACCCAAATTTCCACCCATTTTCAGTTAAGTTGTTCCCATGATATTCAGAAAACAACAATATATATGTTATGAAACATTTCACACTTATGCCCCAACCTATATCCAAATTACCACCTACAAGTATATCAAGTTGTTCCCATGATATTCATAAAACAATAAACACATAAACATGCTATAAAATATATACTTGTCTTTCTAGCTGATTAGATGTTCGCATAAAGCCAACGATGAATTTGATCACATATTTGTACCATCAAAAATGAAATGCCCCGTTCATATTAATTATAAACGTTTCATATTAATTGATTTCTTTGCGAGGTTTTAACCTCTATATGAGACATTTTTCAAAATCATGCATTCGTTTTTAAAAACAACCATAACCTTTATTATTGAATAAATGTCTTAATGACATAATTTAGATTGTCTATCAAAGACAATCTCCACAAATAAATAAGTTTTTACACAACTCATTACAATATGATCAAATATATTACAACAACACTCCGAATGCAAGTTTAAACAATATAAACAATTATGCCGACTCCAAATCTTGACCTTGGGTTGGCATAAGACATCGGAAGCATTTTTAATATTCACCTGAGAATAAACATGCTTAAAACGTCAACAATTTTTTTTTTGGTGAGTCATAGGTTTAATTTCTATATAATAATCATAATATTTAATAAGCCACAAGATTTCATTTAATTAAATGCGCAGGATCATTACAACTGCAAAAATCATTCATACGATGAGTCGTCTGGTAACCGACCTTAACATAGAGCGCTTAAGATATCTGGCATCATACATTCCACTATTCAAATGTATGACAAGAACCCTTCGAAGTACTAAAGCATTTCCACTATTCGAAAATGGGGGTGGTTGGTGCCCGTAGATCTACCTTTAGGATTCCCGTCAATTAGTGTTTTTCACTAATTCTTAGGTTACCAAGCATAATAATAATAAGTACAGATATCTGGTATAACAAAACAATCGTAGAATGTAGTTCCATGAACTTGTGCTTATTTTGTAAAACATTTATAAATTTTGCATGTATTCTCATCCCAAAATAATTTAGATAGTAAAAATGGGACTATAACTCACTTGTGATGATTTCCGAATAGATGGTGATAAGACTTGGCCTTTTGAGAAATTCACGAACCTAATAATAATATTCTTGTGTCAAGATATATATATATATATATATATATATATATATATATATATATATATATATATATATATATATATATATATATAATTAATATTCCATACTTATGATACTTGTGATAATTTTAATTGTCCATTGTTAGTAGTCTAACGTTCGTAGTCCAATAGTCCAATAGTCCAATAGTCCAACAGTATAAATATATATATATAAATATAAATGCGTATATTGTGTTAGAATTCACTAATACTATAATATATTGTCTTAATATAATAAGACACATAATATGTATATTGTCTGAAGCAATCCGCGACTCATTGTATACATGTCTCAGGCTCGATCAAAACTCAAAGTATATAATATTTTGAAATCCACTTCGACCCACAGCTAACTCGAGATTACTGCCAATGGTGTCTAATAGTTCGTTCCAATAATATATATAGAATAAGTCAAAATGATATGTCAAAACTTTGTATACGAATCCACGGTGATTGAAATGTCCCGTTCTTATTGATTAAAAACGTTTCATATTAATTGATTTCGTTGCGAGGTTTTGACCTCTATATGAGACGTTTTTCAAAGACTGCATTCATTTTAAAACAAACCATAACCTTTATTTCATCAATAAAGGTTTAAAAAGCTTTACGTAGATTATCAAATAATGATAATCTAAAATATCCTGTTTACACACGACCATTACATAATGGTTTACAATACAAATATGTTACAACAAAATAAGTTTCTTGAATGCAGTTTTTACACAATATCATACAAGCATGGACTCCAAATCTCGTCCTTATTTAAGTATGCGACAGCGGAAGCTCTTAATAATCACCTGAGAATAAACATGCTTAAAACGTCAACAAAAATGTTGGTGAGTTATAGGTTTAACCTATATATATCAAATCATAATAATAGACTACAAGATTTCATATTTCAATACACATCCCATACATAGAGATAAAAATCATTCATATGGTGAACACCTGGTAACCGACATTAACAAGATGCATATATAAGAATATCCCCATCATTCCGGGACACCCTTCGGATATGATATAAATTTCGAAGTACTAAAGCATCCGGTACTTTGGATGGGGTTTGTTAGGCTCAATATGAAATGTCCCGTTCTTATTGATTAAAAACGTTCCATATTAATTGATTTCGTTGCGAGGTTTTGACCTCTATATGAGACGTTTTTCAAAGACTGCATTCATTTTAAAACAAACCATAACCTTTATTTCATCAATAAAGGTTTAAAAAGCTTTAAGTAGATTATCAAATAATGATAATCTAAAATATCCTGTTTACACACGACCATTACATAATGGTTTACAATACAAATATGTTACAACAAAATAAGTTTCTTGAATGCAGTTTTTACACAATATCATACAAGCATGGACTCCAAATCTCGTCCTTATTTAAGTATGCGACAGCGGAAGCTCTTAATAATCACCTGAGAATAAACATGCTTAAAACGTCAACAAAAATGTTGGTGTGTTATAGGTTTAACCTATATATATCAAATCATAATAATAGACCACAAGATTTCATATTTCAATACACATCCCATACATAGAGATAAAAATCATTCATATGGTGAACACCTGGTAACCGACATTAACAAGATGCATATATAAGAATATCCCCATCATTCCGGGACACCCTTCGGATATGATATAAATTTCGAAGTACTAAAGCATCCGGTACTTTGGATGGGGTTTGTTAGGCCCAATAGATCTATCTTTAGGATTCGTGTCAATTAGGGTGTCTGTTCCCTAATTCTCAGATTACCAGACTTAATAAAAAAGGGCATATTCGATTTCGATAATTCAACCATAGAATGTAGTTTCACGTACTTGTGTCTATTTTGTAAATCATTTATAAAACCTGCATGTATTCTCATCCCAAAAATATTAGATTTTAAAAATGGGACTATAACTCACTTTCACAGATTTTTACTTCGTCGGGAAGTAAGACTTGGCCACTGGTTGATTCACGAACCTATAACAATATATACATATATATCAAAGTATGTTCAAAATATATTTACAACACTTTTAATATATTTTGATGTTTTAAGTTTCTTAAGTCAGCTGTCCTCGTTAGTAACCTACAACTAGTTGTCCACAGTTAGATGTACAGAAATAAATCGATAAATATTATCTTGAATCAATCCACGACCCAGTGTATACGTATCTCAGTATTGATCACAACTCAAACTATATATATTTTGGAATCAACCTCGACCCTGTATAGTTAACTCCAACATTCACATATAGAGTGTCTATGGTTGTTCCGAAATATATATAGATGTGTCGACATGATAGGTCGAAACATTGTATACGTGTCTATGGTATCTCAAGATTACATAATATACAATACAAGTTGATTAAGTTATGGTTGGAATAGATTTGTTACCAATTTTCGCGTAGCTAAAATGAGAAAAATTATCCAATCTTGTTTTACCCATAACTTCTTCATTTTAAATCCGTTTTGAGTGAATCAAATTGCTATGGTTTCATATTGAACTCTATTTTATGAATCTAAACAGAAAAAGTATAGGTTTATAGTCGGAAAAATAAGTTACAAGTCGTTTTTGTAAAGGTAGTCATTTCAGTCGAAAGAACGACGTCTAGATGACCATTTTAGAAAACATACTTCCACTTTGAGTTTAACCATAATTTTTGGATATAGTTTCATGTTCATAATAAAAATCATTTTCTCAGAATAACAACTTTTAAATCAAAGTTTATCATAGTTTTTAATTAACTAACCCAAAACAGCCCGCGGTGTTACTACGACGGCGTAAATCCGGTTTTACGGTGTTTTTCGTGTTTCCAGGTTTTAAATCATTAAGTTAGCATATCATATAGATATAGAACATGTGTTTAGTTGATTTTAAAAGTCAAGTTAGAAGGATTAACTTTTGTTTGCGAACAAGTTTAGAATTAACTAAACTATGTTCTAGTGATTACAAGTTTAAACCTTTGAATAAGATAGCTTTATATGTATGAATCGAATGATGTTATGAACATCATTACTACCTTAATTTCCTTGGATAAACCTACTGGAAAAGAGAAAAATGGATCTAGCTTCAATGGATCCTTGGATGGCTCGAAGTTCTTGAAGCAGAATCATGACACGAAAACAAGTTCAAGTAAGATCATCACTTGAAATAAGATTGTTATAGTTATAGAAATTGAACCAAAGTTTGAATATGATTATTACCTTGTATTAGAATGATAACCTACTGTAAGAAACAAATATTTCTTGAGGTTGGATGATCACCTTACAAGATTGGAAGTGAGCTAGCAAACTTGAAAGTATTCTTGATTTTATGAAACTAGAACTTTTGGAATTTATGAAGAACACTTAGAACTTGAAGATAGAACTTGAGAGAGATCAATTAGATGAAGAAAATTAAAGAATGAAAGTGTTTGTAGGTGTTTTTGGTCGTTGGTGTATGGATTAGATATAAAGGATATGTAATTTTGTTTTCATGTAAATAAGTCATGAATGATTACTCATATTTTTGTAATTTTATGAGATATTTCATGCTAGTTGCCAAATGATGGTTCCCACATGTGTTAGGTGACTCACATGGGCTGCTAAGAGCTGATCATTGGAGTGTATATACCAATAGTACATACATCTAAAAGCTGTGTATTGTACGAGTACGAATACGGGTGCATACGAGTAGAATTGTTGATGAAACTGAACGAGGATGTAATTGTAAGCATTTTTGATAAGTAGAAGTATTTTGATAAGTGTATTGAAGTCTTTCAAAAGTGTATAAATACATATTAAAACACTACATGTATATACATTTTAACTGAGTCGTTAAGTCATCGTTAGTCGTTACATGTAAATGTTGTTTTGAAACCTTTAGGTTAACGATCTTGTTAAATGTTGTTAACCCAATGTTTATAATATCAAAAGAGATTTTAAATTATTATATTATCATGATATTATGATGTACGAATATCTCTTAATATGATATATATACATTAAATGTCGTTACAACGATAATCGTTACACATATGTCTCGTTTCAAAATCATTAAGTTAGTAGTCTTGTTTTTACATATGTAGTTCATTGTTAATATACTTAATGATATGTTTAATTATCATAATATAATGTTAACTATATATATAACCATATATATGTCATCATATAGTTTTTACAAGTTTTAACGTTCGTGAATCACCGGTCAACTTGGGTGGTCAATTGTCTATATGAAACCTATTTCAATTAATCAAGTCTTAACAAGTTTGATTACTTAACATGTTGGAAACATTTAATCATGTAAATATCAATCTCAATTAATATATATATACATGGAAAAGTTCGGGTCACTACAGTACCTACCCGTTAAATAAATTTCGTCCCGAAATTTTAAGCTGTTGAAGGTGTTGACGAATCTTCTGGAAATAGATGCGGGTATTTCTTCTTCATCTGATCTTCACGCTCCCAGGTGAACTCGGGTCCTCTACGAGCATTCCATCGAACCTTAACAATTGGTATCTTGTTTTGCTTAAGTCTTTTAACCTCACGATCCATTATTTCGACGGGTTCTTCGATGAATTGAAGTTTTTCGTTGATTTGGATTTCATCTAACGGAATAGTGAGATCTTCTTTAGCAAAACATTTCTTCAAATTCGAGACGTGGAAAGTGTTATGTACAGCCGCGAGTTGTTGAGGTAACTCAAGTCGGTAAGCTACTGGTCCGACACGATCAATAATCTTGAATGGTCCAATATACCTTGGATTTAATTTCCCTCGTTTACCAAATCGAACAACGCCTTTCCAAGGTGCAACTTTAAGCATGACCATCTCTCCAATTTCAAATTCTATATCTTTTCTTTTAATGTCAGCGTAGCTCTTTTGTCGACTTTGGGCGGTTTTCAACCGTTGTTGAATTTGGATGATCTTCTCGGTAGTTTCTTGTATAATCTCCGGACCCGTAATCTGTCTATTCCCCACTTCACTCCAACAAATCGGAGACCTGCACTTTCTACCATAAAGTGCTTCAAACGGCGCCATCTCAATGCTTGAATGGTAGCTGTTGTTGTAGGAAAATTCTGCTAACGGTAGATGTCGATCCCAACTGTTTCCGAAATCAATAACACATGCTCGTAGCATGTCTTCAAGCGTTTGTATCGTCCTTTCGCTCTGCCCATCAGTTTGTGGATGATAGGCAGTACTCATGTCTAGACGAGTTCCTAATGCTTGCTGTAATGTCTGCCAGAATCTTGAAATAAATCTGCCATCCCTATCAGAGATAATAGAGATTGGTATTCCATGTCTGGAGATGACTTCCTTCAAATACAGTCGTGCTAACTTCTCCATCTTGTCATCTTCTCTTATTGGCAGGAAGTGTGCTGATTTGGTGAGACGATCAACTATTACCCAAATAGTATCAAAACCACTTGCAGTCCTTGGCAATTTAGTGATGAAATCCATGGTAATGTTTTCCCATTTCCATTCTGGGATTTCGGGTTGTTGAAGTAGACCTGATGGTTTCTGATGCTCAGCTTTGACTTTAGAACACGTCAAACATTCTCCCACGTATTTAGCAACATCGGCTTTCATACCCGGCCACCAAAAATGTTTCTTCGGATCCTTGTACATCTTCCCCGTTCCAGGATGTATTGAGTATCTGGTTTTATGAGCTTCTCTAAGTACCATTTCTCTCATATCTCCAAATTTTGGTACCCAAATCCTTTCAGCCCTATACCGGGTTCCGTCTTCCCGAATATTAAGATGCTTCTCCGATCCTTTGGGTATTTCATCCTTTAAATTTCCCTCTTTTAAAACTCCTTGTTGCGCCTCCTTTATTTGAGTAGTAAGGTTATTATGAATCATTATATTCATAGATTTTACTCGAATGGGTTCTCTGTCCTTCCTGCTCAAGGCATCGGCTACCACATTTGCCTTCCCCGGGTGGTAACGAATCTCAAAGTCGTAATCATTCAATAATTCAATCCACCTACGCTGCCTCATATTCAGTTGTTTCTGATTAAATATGTGTTGAAGACTTTTGTGGTCGGTATATATAATACTTTTGACCCCATATAAGTAGTGCCTCCAAGTCTTTAATGCAAAAACAACCGCGCCTAATTCCAAATCATGCGTCGTATAATTTTGTTCGTGAATCTTCAATTGTCTAGACGCATAAGCAATCACCTTAGTTCGTTGCATTAATACACAACCGAGACCTTGCTTTGATGCGTCACAATAAATCACAAAATCATCATTCCCTTCAGGCAATGACAATATAGGTGCCGTAATTAGCTTTTTCTTCAATAACTGAAACGCTTTCTCTTGTTCATCATTCCATTCAAATTTCTTCCCTTTATGCGTTAATGCAGTCAAGGGTTTTGCTATTCTGGAAAAGTCTTGGATGAACCTTCTGTAGTAACCAGCTAGTCCTAAAAACTGGCGTTTGTGTTTCGGAGTTTTCGGGGTTTCCCACTTTTCAACAGTTTCTATCTTTGCCGGATCCACCTTAATACCTTCTTTGTTCACTATGTGACCGAGGAATTGAACTTCTTCCAACCAAAATGCACACTTTGAAAACTTAGCGTACAATTCTTCCTTCCTCAATACTTCTAACACCTTTCTCAAATGTTCACCGTGTTCTTGGTCATTCTTTGAGTAAATAAGTATGTCATCAATGAAAACAATGACAAACTTGTCAAGGTATGGTCCACACACTCGGTTCATAAGGTCCATGAACACAGCTGGTGCATTAGTTAAACCAAACGGCATGACCATAAACTCGTAATGACCGTAACGTGTTCTGAAAGCAGTCTTTGGAATATCATCTTCTTTCACCCGCATTTGATGATACCCGGAACGTAAGTCAATCTTTGAATAAACAGACGAGCCTTGTAGTTGATCAAATAAGTCATCGATTCTCGGTAGTGGGTAGCGGTTCTTGATGGTAAGTTTGTTCAACTCTAGGTAGTCGATACACAACCTGAATGTACCATCGTTCTTCTTGACAAACAAAACAGGAGCTCCCCACGGTGATGTGCTTGGTCGAATGAAACCACGCTCTAAAAGTTCTTGTAATTGGCTTTGCAGTTCTTTCATCTCGCTGGGTGCGAGTCTGTAAGGAGCACGAGCTATTGGTGCAGCTCCTGGTACAAGATCTATTTGAAATTCAATGGATCGATGTGGGGGTAATCCCGGTAATTCTTTCGGAAATACATCGGGAAATTCTTTTGCAATGGGAACATCATTGATGCTCTTTTCTTCAGTTTGTACTTTCTCGACATGTGCTAGAACAGCATAGCAACCTTTTCTTATTAGTTTTTGTGCCTTCAAATTACTAATAAGATGTAGCTTCGTGTTGCCCTTTTCTCCGTACACCATTAAGGGTTTTCCTTTTTCTCGTATAATGCGAATTGCATTTTTGTAACAAACGATCTCTGCTTTCACTTCTGTCAACCAGTCCATACCGATTATCACATCAAAACTCCCTAACTCTACTGGTATCAAATCAATCTTAAATGTTTCGCTAACCAGTTTAATTTCTCGATTCCGACATATATTATCTGCAGAAATTAATTTACCATTTGCTAATTCGAGTAAAAATTTACTATCCAAAGGCGTCAATGGATAACTTAATTTAGCACAAAAATCTCTACTCATATAGCTTCTATCCGCACTCGAATCAAATAAAACGTAAGCAGATTTATTGTCAATAAGAAACGTACCCGTAACAAGCTCCGGGTCTTCCTGTGCCTCTGCCGTATTAATATTGAAAACTCTTCCGCGGCTTTGTCCATTCGTGTTCTCCTGGTTCGGGCAATTTCTAATAATGTGGCCCGGTTTTCCACATTTATAACAAACTACATTGGCATAACTTGCTCCGACACTACTTGCTCCGCCATTACTCGTTCCGACACCATTTGTTCCTTTCGTTCTATTAACCCCTGGTCCGTAGACCTCACACTTCGCCGCGCTATGACCATTTCTTTTACACTTGTTGCAAAATTTGGTGCAGAACCCCGAGTGATTCTTTTCACACCTTTGGCATAGCTGCTTCTGATTGTTGTTGTTGTTGCGGTTATTATTGTTGTTGGGATGATTGTTGTAGTTGCTGTTGTTGTTGTTGTTGTTGTTGGGCCGTTTGTTGTAGTTGCGATTGATGTTGCGATTGTTGGGATAATTGTTGCGATTATTGTTGTAATTGTTGTTGTTGTTGTATTGGTGATTCTTATCACCGTTTTCCTCCCACTTTCTTTTGGCTTGCTTCACATTGGCCTCTTCAGCAGTCTGTTCTTTAATTCTTTCTTCAATTTGGTTCACGAGTTTGTGAGCCATTCTACATGCCTGTTGTATGGAGGCGGGCTCGTGTGAACTTATATCTTCTTGGATTCTTTCTGGTAATCCTTTCACAAACGCGTCAATCTTCTCTTCCTCATCTTCGAATGCTCCCGGACACAATAGGCACAATTCTGTGAATCGTCTTTCGTATGTGGTAATATCAAATCCTTGGGTTCGTAACCCTCTAAGTTCTGTCTTGAGCTTATTGACCTCGGTTCTGGGACGGTACTTCTCGTTCATCAAGTGCTTGAATGCTGACCACGGTAGTGCGTACGCATCATCTTGTCCCACTTGCTCTAGATAGGTATTCCACCATGTTAACGCAAAACCTGTGAAGGTATGCGTAGCGTACTTTACTTTGTCCTCTTCAGTACACTTACTTATGGCAAACACCGATTCGACCTTCTCGGTCCACCGTTTCAATCCGATCGGTCCTTCGGTTCCATCAAATTCCAAAGGTTTGCAGGCAGTGAATTCTTTGTAGGTGCATCCTACACGATTTCCTGTACTGCTAGATCCAAGGTTATTGTTGGTATGTAGCGCAGCCTGTAATGCAGCTATGTTTGAAGCTAGAAAAGTACGGAATTCCTCTTCATTCATATTCACGGTGTGTCGAGTAGTCGGTGCCATTTCCTTCAAAATAGTCAAATGGAACAAGTTAATCATACAGAATGTTAAGAGTAGTTAATAGTATTTCGTAGCATAATATGAACTCATTTATAAAAGCTTTTTCTTCATATTAGCGTTTTATAAGTTTAAATTCGGGTAGTACCTACCCGTTAAGTTCATACTTAGTAGCTAATATACAATTCAACTACTACAATTCTATATGAAAAACTGTTTGTAATAATATTTCGCGTTCAAGCTTTTATACAATATTTTACAAACTTACAATACCGCTTATTTTACATAAAGCATGAAATATAGCACACAATAACTTTGATACAAGATAGTTGTGAAGATAATTCTAGCTAGTACACAAGTCGTTCAGCAAAGGCAATAAAGACACGTAATTCATACGTCCAGAAACAAGTCATGCATTCTGGTTTTACTAGGACTACTTCCCATCCTTGGTCTTGTGCAACATAACCGTTATGGCCGTTGATAAGACAGCGTGTTGTAACATCATCAAAGGGACGAGGGTTACGTAATGTCCAACAGTCCCGTAATAATCTAAAAACCTCATTTCTTACCCCAATTACCGACTCCGTCACTTGTGGAAACGTTTTGTTTAATAGTTGTAGCCCGATGTTCTTGTTCTCACTTTGGTGAGAAGCGAACATTACTAATCCGTAAGCATAACATGCTTCTTTATGTTGCATGTTAGCCGCTTTTTCTAAATCACGAAGTCCAATATTCGGATATATTGAGTCAAAATAATTTCTTAACCCGTTGCGTAAAATAGCATTTGGGTTCCCCGCAATATATGCGTCAAAGTAAACACATCGTAACTTATGGGTTTCCCAATGTGATATCCCCCATCTTTCAAACGAAAGTCTCTTATAAACCAAGACATTCTTGGAACGTTCTTCGAATGTCTTACAAACTGATCTCGCCTTAAATAGTTGTGCCGAAGAATTCTGGCCGACTCTAGACAAGATTTCATCAATCATGTCTCCGGGTAGGTCTCTTAAAATATTGGGTTGTCTATCCATTTTGTGTTTTTAAACTGTAAAATAGACAAGAGTTAGATTCATAAAAAAAAATACTTATTAATACAATCAATTTTTACATATATCATAAAGCATAAGAACACTATATTACATATATTACACCACACGAATACAACTATCTTATTCCGACTTGCTCGTTTCTTCTTCTTCGGTTTTGGTTCGTTTTGCCAAGTTTCTAGGGATATATGATGTTCCCCTAATACGAGCCGTCGTTGTCCACATTGGTTTAGAAAAACCTGGTGGTTTAGAGGTTCCCGGGTCATTGTTACAACTTAAGGACTTCGGGGGTTGACGATACATATAAAGTTCATCGGGGTTGGAATTAGATTTCTCTATTTTTATGCCCTTTCCCTTATTATTTTCTTTTGCCTTTTTAAATTCAGTTGGGGTCATTTCTATAACATCATCGGAATTCTCGTCGGAATCCGATTCATCGGAGAATTGGTAATCCTCCCAATATTTTGCTTCCTTGGCGGAAACACCATTGACCAAAATTAACCTTGGTCGGTTGGTTGAGGATTCTCTTTTACTTAACCGTTTTATTATTTCCCCCACCGGTTCTATTTCTTCATCCGGTTCCGATTCTTCTTCCGGTTCCGATTCTTCTTCCGGTTCCGACTCTTCTTCCGGTTCCTCTTCGGGAACTTGTGAATCAGTCCACGAATCATTCCAATTTACATTTGAATCTTCATTATTATTAGGTGAGTCAATGGGACTTGTTTTAGAGGTAGACATCTATCACATAATATCAAACGCGTTAAGAGATTAATATATCACATAATATTCACATGCTAAAAATATATAGTTTCCAACAAAATTTGTTAAGCAATCATTTTTCAAGTAAACACGGTCGAAGTCCAGACTCACTAATGCATCCTAACAAACTCGATAAGACACACTAATGCACAATTCTGGTTCTCTAAGACCAGCGCTCGGATACCAACTGAAATGTCCCGTTCTTATTGATTAAAAACGTTCCATATTAATTGATTTCGTTGCGAGGTTTTGACCTCTATATGAGACGTTTTTCAAAGACTGTATTCATTTTAAAACAAACCATAACCTTTATTTCATCAATAAAGGTTTAAAAAGCTTTACGTAGATTATCAAATAATGATAATCTAAAATATCCTGTTTACACACGACCATTACATAATGGTTTACAATACAAATATGTTACAACAAAATAAGTTTCTTGAATGCAGTTTTTACACAATATCATACAAGCATGGACTCCAAATCTCGTCCTTATTTAAGTATGCGACAGCGGAAGCTCTTAATAATCACCTGAGAATAAACATGGTTAAAACATCAACAAAAATGTTGGTGAGTTATAGGTTTAACCTATATATATCAAATCATAATAATAGACCACAAGATTTCATATTTCAATACACATCCCATACATAGAGATAAAAATCATTCATATGGTGAACACCTGGTAACCGACATTAACAAGATGCATATATAAGAATATCCCCATCATTCCGGGACACCCTTCGGATATGATATAAATTTCGAAGTACTAAAGCATCCGGTACTTTGGATGGGGTTTGTTAGGCCCAATAGATCTATCTTTAGGATTCGCGTCAATTAGGGTGTCTGTTCCCTAATTCTTAGATTACCAGACTTAATAAAAAGGGGCATATTCGATTTTGATAATTCAACCATAGAATGTAGTTTCACGTACTTGTGTCTATTTTGTAAATCATTTATAAAACCTGCATGTATTCTCATCCCAAAAATATTAGATTTTAAAAGTGGGACTATAACTCACTTTCACAGATTTTTACTTTGTCGGGAAGTAAGACTTGGCCACTAGTTGATTCACGAACCTATAACAATATATACATATATATCAAAGTATGTTCAAAATATATTTACAACACTTTTAATATATTTTGATATTTTAAGTTTATTAAGTCAGCTGTCCTCGTTAGTAACCTACGACTAGTTGTCCACAGTTAGATGTACAGAAATAAATTGATAGATATTATCTTGAATCAATCCACGACCCAGTGTATACGTATCTCAGTATTGATCACAACTCAAACTATATATATTTTGGAATCAACCTTAACCCTGTATAGCTAACTCCAACATTCACATATAGAGTGTCTATGGTTGTTCCGAAATATATATAGATGTGTCGACATGATAGGTCGAAACATTGTATACGTGTCTATGGTATCTCAAGATTACATAATATACAATACAAGTTGATTAAGTTATGGTTGGAATAGATTTGTTACCAATTTTCACGTAGCTAAAATGAGAAAAATTATCCAATCTTGTTTTACCCATAACTTCTTCATTTTAAATCCGTTTTGAGTGAATCAAATTGCTATGGTTTCATATTGAACTCTATTTTATGAATCTAAACAGAAAAAGTATAGGTTTATAGTAGGAAAAATAAGTTACAAGTCATTTTTGTAAAGGTAGTCATTTCAGTCGAAAGAACGACGTCTAGATGACCATTTTAGAAAACATACTTCCACTTTGAGTTTAACCATAATTTTTGGATATATTTTCATGTTCATAATAAAAATCATTTTCCCAGAATAACAACTTTTAAATCAAAGTTTATCATAGTTTTTAATTAACTAACCCAAAACAGCCCGCGGTGTTACTACGACGGCGTAAATCCGGTTTTACGGTGTTTTTCGTGTTTCCAGGTTTTAAATCATTAAGTTAGCATATCATATAAATATAGAACATGTGTTTAGTTGATTTTAAAATTCAAGTTAGAAGGATTAACTTTTATTTGCGAACAAGTTTAGAATTAACTAAACTATGTTCTAGTGATTACAAGTTTAAACCTTCGAATAAGATAGCTTTATATGTATGAATTGAATGATGTTATGAACATCATTACTACCTTAAGTTCCTTGGATAAACCTACTAGAAAAGAGAAAAATGGATCTAGCTTCAACGGATCCTTGGATGGCTCGAAGTTCTTGAAGCAGAATCATGACACGAAAACAAGTTCAAGTAAGATCATCACTTGAAATAAGATTGTTATAGTTATAGAAATTGAACCAAAGTTTGAATATGATTATTACCTTGTATTATAATGATAACTTACTGTAAGAAACAAAGATTTCTTGAGGTTGGATTATCACCTTACAAGATTGGAAGTGAGCTAGCAAACTTGAAAGTATTCTTGATTTTATGTAACTAGAACTTGTAGAATTTATGAAGAACACTTAGAACTTGAAGATAGAACTTGAGAGAGATCAATTAAATGAAGTAAATTGAAGAATGAAAGTGTTTGTAGGTGTTTTTAGTCATTGGTGTATGGATTAGATATAAAGGATATGTAATTTTGTTTTCATGTAAATAAGTCATGAATGATTACTCATATTTTTGTAATTTTATGAGATATTTCATGCTAGTTGCCAAATGATGGTTCCCACATATGTTAGGTGACTCACATGGGGTGCTAAGAGCTGATAATTGGAGTGTATATACCAATAGTACATACATCTAAAAGCTGTGTATTGTACGAGTACGAATACGGGTGCATACGAGTAGAATTGTTGATGAAACTGAACGAGGATGTAATTGTAAGCATTTTTGTTAAGTAGAAGTATTTTGATAAGTGTTTTAAAGTCTTTCAAAAGTGTATAAATACATATTAAAACACTACATGTATATACATTTTAACTGAGTCGTTAAGTCATCGTTAGTCGTTACATGTAAGTGTTGTTTTGAAACCTTTAGGTTAACGATCTTGTTAAATGTTGTTAACCCAATTATTATAATATCAAATGAGATTTTAAATTATTATATTATCATGATATTATCATGTATGAATGTCTCTTAATATGATATATATACATTAAATGTCTTTACAACGATAATCGTTACATATATGTCTCGTTTAAAAATTATTAAGTTAGTAGTCTTGTTTTTACATATGTAGTTCATTGTTAATATACTTAATGATATGTTTACTTATCATAGTATCATGTTAACTATATATATATATATATATATCCATATATATGTCATCATATAGTTTTTACAAGTTTTAACGTTCGTGAATCACCGGTCAACTTGGGTGGTCAATTGTCTATATGAAACATATTTCAATTAATCAAGTCTTAACAAGTTTGATTGCTTAACATGTTGGAAACATTTAATCATGTAAATATAAATCTCAATTAATATATATAAACATGGAAAAGTTCGGGTCACTACAGTGATCAAGTCATATATATATGTATATATATATGGTGCCTTACGATCTTTATTAAGACTATAATATATTGTCGTAAAACTTAATCACGACTATTATAAATTGTATTTTCATAAATTCGGGAACAAGACATGTATAAATACATGTAGGATACAAGGTAAGTTAGCTAGGATAAGGTTAGCATCCATTTTTATAAATCATGTCCGTAGCTAAAAATTAAGAAAAATATCCAATTTTGTTTTACCCATAATTTCTTCGTTACAAATCCGTTTTGAGTGATTCGAGCTGCCATGGTTTCGTATCAAACTCAACATTATTAATCTTAATAGAAAAAGTATAGGTTTATAGTTGAAAATACAGCTTAGGTGTCAAATAAGAGAAGATAGTCATATCCGTCGTAAGAACGACATCTTGATGACCCTTTTGAAAAACATACTTCCACTTAGAGTTTAACCATGGATTTTGGATATATTTCATATCCATATAAAATAAGATTTTTCACCAAAGGAAATCTTTTAATTCAAAGTTTAAGATAGGTTTTTAAAATTAAACCCAAAACAGCCCCCGTTCGACTAAGACGGCGTATATTCGATTTTAAGGTGTTCTTATTGTTTACAAGTTTTATATCCTTATGTTAGCTTGACATACTATCATAATACATGTGTTAAAGTATTTTAAAAATCAAGTTAGAAGGATTAAGTTTATTTGCAAACAAGTTTAGAAATAATCTAAACTATGTTCTTGTTGTTATTAATTATAACTCAAAATAAGATAGCTATGTGAATATGAATCGAATAAGATTATGAATAAGGCTACTACCTCAAATCAAATGAACAAAGTTGATGGAAAAAAAAGGAGAATATCTTGAGTTCAAAGATACCCTTGATGGCTTGGAATTCTTGAAGTAAAATCATGAAATGAACAAAATTTGAATAAGAATTCTATCTTGAAATAAGATAGTTATAAGTATATGAATTGAACTAAAGCTTATATATAATTCTTACCTTGATTATAAGATGAAAATCTACTGGAAAGAAAGTAGAGTTAGTGATCCTAAAGATTTGTTGATTTAGCTTGAAAGATTGGAAGTAAACTTCTTCATGTTGGAAGGTTATCTTGATATGTTCTTGAATGATTCTTGTTATGATGTTTTAAGCTTGTTCTTGAAGTGGTTTATGAGATATATGATGAAAGGTTGATGAATACTTTGAGTATGTGTTTAAGAGTGAGTTAAAATGAAAATGTAAATGAAATGAGATGTGTATATATACACATGTGAATATAGATATAGATATATGATATGTATAGTTTTGTTTTGTTACAAATAAGTCATGGTTAATGATAAAGAATGGTTCCCACAAGTCTCCATCATATTTATACATGTCTAACAAATGATTGAGGGCTGCTAAGATCAATGATTTGGTATGTATATACTAATAGTAAATACGTTTAGAAGCTGGGTATAATACGGGTATAAATTCCGAATAAATACGAGTAGAATTCTTGATAGAGTTGAATGAGATTATGAGTATAGCTATCTTTGTTGAGTATAATTATGTTGATATATGTATTTAAGTCTTTCAAAAGTGTATTAATACATCTTAATACAATACATATACATTTAGTTTAAATTAGGGTTTAAGACGTCGAAAAACATTACATATATGTATATTGTTTCGAAGTCTTTAAGTTAGTAGTCTCATTTTATATATATAACCAATTGTTAATATACTTAATGAAATACTTAAATATCATTTTAACAATTTATAAATATATATATCCATATATATATTCCATTAAATAATTATTACACGTTATGACGTTCGTGAATCATCAGACAAACTGGGTGGCCAAACGTTTGTATGAAATTCATTTCAAATAGACAAGTCTTAACAAGTTGGATTGCTTAACATGTTGGAAACATTTAATTATGTAAATATTAATCTTATATACATTAGCGGAAAAATCCGGGTCGTTACATTACACACCCGTTAAATTAAATTTCGTCCAGTACCTAGTTAACGTGCGATATCGGAAAAAAAATGTGGGTACTTCAGCTTCATTTGGTCTTCTCGTTCCCAAGTAAATTCAGGTCCTCTACGAGCATTCCATCGAACCTTAATGGTTGGTATCTTACTTTGTTTGAGTCGTTTGACCTCACGATCCATAATTTCGACGGGTTCTTCAATGAAATTTAGTTTCTCATCAATCTGAATTTCGTCTAAAGGGATCATGAGATCTTCGGTAGCTAGGCATTTCTTCAGGTTCGAAACATGAAAGGTGTTGTGAATCTTTTCTAATTGTGGAGGTAGTTCAAGTCGATAGGCCACCGGCCCAATGCGTTTTTCGATCTTGAATGGCCCAATGTATCTTGGGCTCAATTTCCCTCACTTTCCAAAACAAATAACACCTTTCCAAGGTGATACCTTAAGCATAACCATATCACCCTCCTCAAACTCTAAAGGTTTCCTTCTAACATCCGCGTAGCTCTTTTGCCGACTCCGGGCTGTTTTCAATCGTTGCTGAATCTGAATGACCTTGTCGGTAGTTCCCTGGATAATTTCCGGACCTGTAATCTGTTTTTCCCGCACATCACTCCAACAAATTGGAGACCTGCACTTCCTCCCATAAAGTGCCTCGAATGGTGTCGCCTCAATGCTAGAATGATAGCTGTTGTTGTAGGAAAACTCAGCTAACGGTAGATGTCGATCCCAACTGCTTCCAAAATCAATAACACATACTCGTAGCATGTCTTCGAGTGTCTGAATCATCCTTTCATTCTGCCCATCAGTTTGTGGATGATAGGTAGTACTTAAATCTAGACGAGTTCCCAACGCTTCGTGTAATGCCTGCCAGAATCTGGAAGTAAATCCGCTATCACGATCAGAGATAATAGAGATTGGTATACCATGTCTAGAAACAACTTCTTTCAGGTATAATCGTGCTAATATCTATATACCATCCTCTTCTTTTATTGGCAAAAAGTGTGCTGACTTAGTAAGATGATCGACTATTACCCAAATCATATCATAACCACCTGCGGTTCTCGGTAACTTAGCAATGAAATCCATGGTAATGTTTTCCCATTTCCATTCTGGGATTTCAGGTTTTTGGAGTAGACCCGATGGTTTCTGATGTTCAGCCTTGACTTTAGAACAAGTCAAACATGCTCCTACATATGTGGCTATATCGACCTTCATTCCTGGCCACCAAAAGTTCTCTTGAGGTCTTGGTACATTTTCTTCGCTCTGGGATGTATTAAATATCTGGTTTTATGTGCTTCATCTAGTACCACTTTCCTCAAATCCCCATTCTTTGGTACCCAAATTCTTTCAGCTAAATACCTGGTTCCATCTTCTCAAATATTAAGCTGTTTTTCTAATCCTTTGGGTATTTCCTTTCCAAAAATTCCTTTCTTCAAAACCTCTTGTTGTGCCTCTTTTATTCGAGTAGTAAGATTAGTATGAATAATCATGTTCATAGCTTTTACTCGAATAGGTTCTCTTTCCTTTTGACTCAAGGCATCGGCTACCACATTCGCTTTCCCCGGGTGGTAACGGATTTCACAATCATAATCATTTAGCATCTCAACCCACCTACGCTGCCTCATATTTAGTTGCTTTTGATTTAAAATATGTTGAAGACTTTTGTGGTCGGTGTATACAATAAACTTGACCCCATATAGATAATGTCTCCACATCTTTAATGCAAAAACAACGGCGCCCAATTCCAGATCATGTGTAGTGTAGTTTTGTTCATGAATTTTGAGTTGTCGAGAAGCATATGCAATCACCTTCTTCCGTTGCATAAGAACACACCCAAAACCCAATCTTGATGCGTCGCAGTAGATAACAAAATCTTCCATTCCGTCAGGTAACGATAAAATAGGTGCCGTAGTCAACTTCTTTTTCAACAATTGGAAGGCACCCTCTTGTTCAGAAGTCCATTCATACTTTTTCCCCTTGTGTGTCAAGGCAGTTAAAGGTTTGGCTACTCGGGAGAAATCTTGAATAAATCTCCTATAATAACCGGCTAAACCCAAAAATTGACGTATTTGCGTTGGAGTTTTCGGGGTTTCCTAATTTTTGATGGCTTCGATCTTGGCGGGATCAACTTTGAATCCATTACTACTGACTACGTGGCCAAGAAATTATACTTCATTTAACCAAAAAGCGCACTTAGAGAATTTTGCATAAAGTTGTTCTTTTCTTAACAACTCTAATACAAGTCTCAAATGTTGTTCGTGTTCTTGGTTATTCTTCGAATAGATAAGAATGTCATCAATAAAGACAATAACAAGCTTATCTAAATATGGACTACATACTCAGTGCATGAGATCCATGAAAACTGCGGGTGCATTAGTTAGACCGAATGGCATAACCATGAATTCTTAATGGCCATAACGAGTTCTGAAGGCTGTTTTTGGTATATCGACTTCTTTAACCCTCAGTTGATGATAACCCGACCTTAAGTCGATTTTGGAGTATACGCTCGAACCTTGGAGTTGATCAAATAGGTCGTCGATTCGGGGTAAAGGGTATCGGTTTTTGATGGTTACTTTGTTCAGCTCACGGTAATCAATACACATGCGAAAAGACCTATCTTTCTTTTTAACGAATAAAATTGGAGCTCCCCATGGTGACGTACTCGGTCGGATAAAACCACGTTCTAATAATTCTTGTAACTGACTTTGTAATTCTTTCATTTCGGTGGGCGCAAGTCTATATGGAGCACGAGCTATTGGTGCGGCTCCTGGTACAAGATCTATTTGAAATTCAACGGATCGGTGTGGAGGTAGTCCCGGTAATTCGTCCGGAAACACCTCAGGAAATTCTCTTGCAACAGGAACGTCATCGATTTTCTTTTCTTCTTTTTCAACCTTCTCGACGTGTGCTAGTATGGCATAGCAACCTTTTCTTATTAGTTTGCGCGCCTTCAAACTACTAATAAGATTTAATTTGGCCTTACCCTTTTCTCCGTACACCATTAAGGGTAACCTGTTTTCTCTCGAAATGCGAATCGCCTTCTCATGACAAACAACTTCGGCTTTCACCTTGGACATCCAGTCCATTCCAATAATTACGTTGAAGCTTCCCAATTCCACCGGTATTAAATCAATTGCAAACATTTCGCTAACTAAACTAATTTTTCGATTTCGGCAAATTTTATCAACCTTAATTAGTTTACCGTTTGCTACTTTAACTATACACTTTTTATCCAAAGGTGTTAACGGGCAATTTAATTTGGCACAAAATTCTCTACTCATATAACTTCTATCGGCACCCGAATCAAATAAAACATAAGCAGGTGTATTGTTGATAAGAAACGTACCCGTAACAAGCTTCGGGTCTTCCTGTGCTTTCTCCCCATTAATATTGAAGGCTCTCCCATGGCCTTGCCTATTTCCATTCCTGCACTGGTTTATGGTATGACCCGGTTTTCCACATCCATAGCAAACAACGCCGTTATTATTTGTTCCGGCATTATTTACTCCTTTGTTTCTATTTGGTCCGTAGACTTCACACTTTGCCGCAATATGGCCATTCCTATTACACTTGGTATATAATTCTCTACAAAACCATTCCGGATAAAACGTATCACACCTGGGGCATATAGTTCTTTGCCTTTTGTTGTTGTTGTTGTTGTTGTTGTTGTTGTTGTTGTTGTTGTTGTTGTTAGGGTTATTGTTGTTGAGTCGTTTGTTGTTGTTATTGTTGTGATTGGGATTGTTGTTGTTGTTATTATTATTGGAATGGTTGTTGCGGTTATTGTTGAGGTTATTGTTGCGATGGGGTGGTTGCGATTGTTGTTGTAGTTGTTGTTTTGATTGTTGTTGTTGTACTGGTGACCCTGATCACCGCTTTCCTCCCACTTTCTTTTTCCCTGTTTCATTATGGCCTCCTCGGCCGCTTCTTTCTTTATCCTTCCTGTAATTTGGCCTATCAATTTATGGGCTATACGGCTCGCTTTCTGCATTGTTGCAGGGTCGTTAGCACCTACATGCTCTTGGATTCGTTTCGGCAACCCTTTTATGAATGCTTCAATTTTTGCTTCTTCGTCCTCAAATGCTCCAGGACACATTAAAGCCAGTTCATTGAAACGTCGCTCGTAGGTAGTGACATCTAACCCTTGGGTTGTCAGTGCTTTAAGCTCTGCCTTGAGCTTGTTGATTTCGGTTCTGGGATGGTACTCTTCCGTCATCATGTGCTTGAAAGCAGACCATGGAAGTGCGTAGGCGGTATTCTGTCCTACGTAATCCATGTAGGTATTCCACCATGTCAAAGCAGTACCCCTGAAA
This sequence comes from Rutidosis leptorrhynchoides, assembly GCF_046630445.1. Classification (NCBI taxonomy): domain Eukaryota; kingdom Viridiplantae; phylum Streptophyta; class Magnoliopsida; order Asterales; family Asteraceae; genus Rutidosis; species Rutidosis leptorrhynchoides. The sequence goes on along the minus strand of NC_092336.1, from coordinate 551,761,606 downwards.
GTATGTGTGGCATACTTAACTTTATCCTCTTCTGCGCAGTTGCTGATTGCGAACACAGCTTCAACCTTCTCTGTCCACCGCTTTAGTCCAACGGGTCCTTCAGTTCCTTCAAACTCATTGGGTTTGCAGGCCATAAAAGCTTTGTAGGAACATCCTACCCAGTTGCCATTGTTTCCTCCACTGCTGGAACCCAATTGGTTATTGTTGTTCATTGCATTCACCACTGCAGCCATATTTGCAGCGAAAGCTTGAAGTTCTTCTGTGTTCAATTGTTGTTGTCTAGTAGCTGGAGGAGCCATTTCCTTCAAAAATAGCCGACTGAGTTAATCATATAGAATTTTAGAAGTAGCCAAAAAGTATTTTGTAGCTTAATATGAACTTATTATTATAAAAGCTTTTTCTTCATATTAGCGTTTTATAACTATAATAATGTTCATAATTAGCAGCTAACACACAAATTAACTACTAAAATTCTAATATGAAAAACTATGGTAAGTTATTACGTTACTACGTAATAATAAGTTGTAATAATAATAATAAACCTTCCATGCTTATTCTTATTATTATACAATCATAAGGAAAATTACATTGCGGATTTTCTTACAAACTTAAACACACAATATAATACATATTATATAATGCATGGAATACAGGATAGCTGCCGATGGTTCAAGAACGGCGAGATTTCTTAGATGTTGACGTTGTTTCTTTCTCGGCCAAACGTTTGGATTTTCGTTTGGATAGTTCTTTTTTCCAATTCCTCCCAATTGGTTCTTTCGGCTAATTGTTTGGGAGCAAAACCAACAATCGTTATACGAGCGGTCATTTTATAAACTGGTCTCTTAGGTGGTTCAGGTGGATGATCACAAACATTTTGGGTCATAATAGATTCATCGGGTTTGGGATCGGGTATAACAGCTAAAGATTTTCCCAAATCACGTTGTGGTTCGGTAATTTCCACAACTTCTTCAGGATCCTCTTCTTCGGGTTCCTCTACGGGATCTTCTTCTGGATCCTCTTCTGGAACCTCTACTGGCAATTATGAATCTTTCCAATTTTCCCAACAATTTTCCACTTTAATGGTAGCACCAAAAGTTAACTTTTCCGTTGGTTCATAAGTCGTATGCTTTGACTCAGCCTCCGAATCACTTGATAAGTAAATGAAATCTGAATCACTAGAGATGCTTATATGATCGGATGAAGTCATCTATCACATAATAGCAGGCACGTTAAGAGAATGATATATCTTATAATATTTATATGTTAATAATCTTATGTTTCCAACAATTATATTAAGCAATCATTTTTAAAACAATTACGGTCGAAGTCCAGACTCACTAATGCATCAAAAATCAGTTAGACACACTAATGAAAAATTTTCTGATTCTCTAATACCAACGCTCGGATACCAACTGAAATGCCCCGTTCATATTAATTATAAACGTTTCATATTAATTGGTTTCTTTGCGAGGTTTTGACCTCTATATGAGACGTTTTTCAAAATCTTGCATTCGTTTTTAAAAATAACCATAACCTTTATTATTGAATAAAGGTCTTAATAACATAATTTAGATTGTCTATCAAAGATAATCTCCACAAATAAATAAGTTTTTACACAACCCATTACAATATGATCAAATATATTACAACAACACTCCGAATGCAAGTTTAAACAATATAAACAATTATGCCAACTCCAAATCTTGACCTTGGGTTGGCATACGACAGCAGAAGCATTTTTAATATTCACCTGAGAATAAACATGCTTAAAACGTCAACAAAAAAACAAAAAAATGTTGGTGAGTCATAGGTTTAATTTCTATATAATAATCATAACATTTAATAAGCCACAAGATTTCATTTAATTAAATGCGCAGGATCATTACAACTGCAAAAATCATTCATACGATGAGTCACCTGGTAACCAACCTTAACATAGAGCGCTTAAGATATCTGGCATCATACATTCCACTATTCAAATGTATGACAAGAACCCTTCGAAGTACTAAAGCATTTCCACTATTCGAAAATGGGGGTGGTTGGTGCCCGTAGATCTACCTTTAGGATTCGCGTCAATTAGTATTTTTCACTAATTCTTAGGTTACCAAGCATAATAATAATAAGTACAGATATCCGGTATAACAAAACAATCGTAGAATGTAGTTCCATGAATTTGTGCTTATTTTGTAAAACATTTATAAATTTTGCATGTATTCTCATCCCAAAATAATTTAGATAGTAAAAATGGGACTATAACTCACTTGTGATGATTTCCGAATAGATGGTGATAAAACTTGGTCTTTTGACAAATTCACGAACCTAATAATAATATTCTTGTGTCAAGATATATATATATATATATATATATATATATATATATATATATATATATATATATATATATATATATATATATATATATAATTAATATTCCATACTTATGATACTTGTGATAATTTTAATTGTCCATTGTTAGTAGTCTAACGTTCGTAGTCCAATAGTCCAATAGTCCAACAGTATAAATATATATATAAATATAAATGCGTATATTATGTTAGAATTCACTAACACTATAATATATTGTCTTAATATAATAAGACACATAATATGTATATTGTCTGAAACAATCCGCGACTCATTGTATACATGTCTCAGGCTCGATCACAACTCAAAGTATATAATATTTTGGAATCCACTTCGACCCACAGCTAACTCGAGATTACTGCCAATGGTGTCTTATAGTTTGTTCCAATAATATATATAGAAGAAGTCAAAACGATATGTCAAAACTTTGTATACGAATCCACGGTGATCAAGTCATATATATATATGGTGTCTTACGATCTTTATTAAGACTATAATATATTGTTGTAGAACTTAATCACGACTATTATAAATTGTATTTCCATAAGTTCGGGAACAAGACATGTATAAATACATGTAGGATACAAGGTAAGTTATCTAGGATAAGGTTAGCATCCATTTTTATAAATCATGTCCGTAGCTAAAAATTAAGAAAAATATCCAATTTTGTTTTACCCATAATTTCTTCGTTACAAATCCGTTTTGAGTGATTCGAATTGCCATGGTTTCATATCGAACTCCACATTATTAATATTAACAGAAAAAGTATAGGTTTATAGTCTAAAATACAGCTTAGGTGTCAAATAAGAGAAGATAGTCATATCCGTCGTAAGAACGACATCTTGATGACCCTTTTGAAAAACATACTTCCACTTAGAGTTTAACCATGGATTTTGGATATATTTCATATCCATATAAAATAATATTTTTCACCAAAGGAAATCTTTTAATTCAAAGTTTAAGATAGGTTTTTAAAATTAAACCCAAAACAGCCCCCTTTCGACTAAGACGGCGTATATTCGATTTTAAGGTGTTCTTCATGTTTACAAGTTTTAGATCCTTATGTTAGCTTGACATACTGTCATAATACATGTGTTGAAGTATTTTAAAAGTCAAGTTATAAGGATTAAGTTTATTTGCAAACAAGTTTAGAAATAATCTAAACTATGTTCTTGTTGTTATTAGTTATAACTCAAAATAAGATAGCTATGTGAATATGAATCGAATAAGATTATGAATAAGGCTACTACCTCAAATTAAATGAACAAAGTTGCTGGAAAAATAAGGAGAATATCTTGATTTCAAAGATAACCTTGATGGCTTGGAATTCTTGAAGTAAAATCATGAAATGAACAAAAGTTTGAATAAGAATTCTATCTTGAAATAAGATAGTTATAAGTATATGAATTGAACTAAAGCTTATATATAATTCTTACCTTGATTATAAGATGAAAAGCTACTGGAATGAAAGTAGAATTAGTGATCCTAAAGAGTTGTTGAGTTAGCTTGAAAGATTGGAAGTAAACTTCTTCATGTTGGAAGATTATCTTGATATGTTCTTGAATGATTCTTGTTATGATGTTTTAAGCTTGTTCTTGAAGTGGTTTATGAGATATATGATGAAAGGTTGATGAATACTTCGAGTATGTGTTTAAGAGTGAGTTAAAATGAAGATGTAAATGAAATGAGATGTGTATATATACACATGTGAATATAGATATAGATATATGATATGTATAGTTTTGTTTTGTTACAAATAAGTCATGGTTAATGACAAAGGATGGTTCCCCCAAGTCTCCATCATATTTATACATGTCTAAAAACTGATTGAGGGCTGCTAAGATCAATGATTTGGTATGTATATACCAATAGTAAATACGTTTAGAAGCTGGGTATGATACGGGTATAAATACCGAATAAATACGCGTAGAATTCTTGATAGAATTGAATGAGATTATTAGTATAGCTATCTTTATTGAGTATAATTATGTTGATATATGTATTTAAGTCTTTCAAAAGTGTATTAATACATCTTAATACAATACATATACATTTAGTTTAAATTAGGGTTTAAGACGTCGAAAAACATTACATATATGTATATTGTTTCGAAGTCTTTAAGTTAGTAGTCTCATTTTATATATATAACCAATTGTTAATATACTTAATGAAATACTTAAATATCATTTTAACAATTTATAAATATATATATCCATATATATATTTCATTAAATAATTATTACACGTTATGACGTTCGTGAATCGTCAGACAAACTGAGTGGCCAAACGTTTGTATGAAATTCATTTCAAATAGACAAGTCTTAACAAGTTGGATTGCTTAACATGTTGGAAACATTTAATTATGTAAATATTAATCTTATATTTATTAGAGGAAAAATCCGGGTCGTTACAAAAAATAACTTCACAAATGTATTAATATACGAAAATCACTAACAAATCAAATAAAAGTGAGATGTGGGTCGAAGATATCACGTACATCACACGCGTAAAACATGCTTAACAACACCTGGCCATTAAAAATTAGAATTCACTAACCAAATATAATAAAACGACAATTGCTAATAATAAAATAAAACGCAAAACGACATTATAACATTTCGTTTTAATCTAAGCAGACCATGTTTTTGGAGTTCTTGACTCAATAACAAACATACTAAAATTTTAAAATCGTTGTTTATTCGATTGAATATAAAAAAATTATTGAACTGAAGAGCATAACAACCTAGTAGTATAAAACATAAAGAATATATAAAACTAAGAGATTATATACGGCACAACAATGGAAAATTAAGAAAAACAATCAAACTTTGTAAACTATCCATACAAACATGAATTTTATTATTTTAACAGGTAAAAAACCAACAAAAAAAGTAGTTAAGCAATAGTAAACCCACTAAATACTAAAGAGTACCTCCAGTATTGACAGATTTTGGTGTAGCACTGACAGACATCCTAATAAGTTTACACCAAAATAGTGACGTAATGCAACATACCCATAACTGTAGATACAATTACCACAAACATATAATAAAGATTAGAATTATGGTTAATAAGGTATTAACAAAAAAACATATGGGTGATACCAGTACCTGCAGGTGCAACATCAAAATCGTATGTTGTTCACAGGAGTTTGCGTTAACAGGCTGACCTTTGTTTGTAGATGCTACGTTATGGTGATCTTCTGCATAAAACTCGTTGCAATACAATGAACCTAATCAACTACCTAATAACATATACAACCAATCTACTCACAAACAAACAAATCTATCCAGTATAAGCATTAGTAAAAATCGGAAAATCAAATTTGTATTACAAAAATAATTCGCACAAATCATATTCATATGCCTTACATAAAACCTTGGAGCATGAACATGAGTCATGTTCTTCATTTCCCATTAGACCACAAAGTTTGGTTTTAGTCTGTTTCATTTTTTTTTAAATGTACCCATCAGACCACCTTTAATCAGCTAAAAATTACAACAGAAGAAACAGTCAACATCGTTACTAAATTATGGAAGTACACAAAAAATAATCAAACAAAAGTTCTAATAAATTAATTAAAAAGAGTTCTAGGTACCATAAGAAGTTTCTCACTGACGTCCATTAATATTGTGCATGTAGCTAACACAATTTCATCAACCAATTTCCAATGTACATGAAATCGGAATCAGTCTGAAAATCAAACAAACTTTCATTAATATTAAAGTTGTACAATAACAATATATGGCAATCCATTATAATGTGGTTATAAATCTTGTCAAGGCTGTACAATTACCAGTTTCAGCGCAACACCTCCTCCTACATGTAAGACCCAAATATTTATTTTACATAATGTATTTATGGTGTACTATACGTGTATGAAGTGTACGAAGCATGTACGTGTTGTTTGCTCGAACGTCGAAGGAAACTAGACGTTGTCTGAAGTGATAAGGTATGTACGTATCTTTTCAACCCCAAATAAAATTTGAGTTGATGTTTCAAAGCCTTACCATTGGAAAGAAAATCTTATTACGTTTCCAATGATATTTGATTCATCGAAAACGGAGCTACGGTCAAAAAGTTATGGCCAAAACAAGAAACTGAAAACTGACCTGAAGGTTGGAGCGGCGCTCCACCTTATGGAGCGGTGCTCCGAATGCGTCAGAAGCAATTTTCAGCTTTTTTAAAAGGTTTAAATGAGGGGTACTTTGGTCTTTTCATCTAGGGTCAGTTTAGGGTCACCAAAACTGATCTAGAACTCCATTGGAGCTCATTTCTCACCCACACAAACACTCTCATCCATATCTAGAGAGAGAGGAAGGGTTCTAGAGTGAGAGAGCTTGAATTGGAGAAGAAGGAGTTGGATTCTCACCAAAGCTCGGGTTTTAAAGTTGTTCATCTCGCTCCTAGCTATGTTTTGGTAGTATTGGTAAGTTCTAACTCTGAATTTCATTTGTTAGATTTGATATTCAAGTTAGGGTTTGAGATTGTTAGTTGTAAAACCCATTTGGTTGATGAAGAGGGTTTATGGAAACTTGCTATTTTGGTATTTGGCGGGTTTTGGGTTGGTTAATGATTTAACCATGTTTAAGACTTGTAAATGGTGTATAATCACTAGTGTTAGTGATTATTGGTGTTTTGGAAACCATTAGGGTTCTTATGGTTGACTAATTTTGACTAGAGTCAAAATTAAGGTTTGTTGATGATTATGACTCAATTGCCGATTTAATAAGGTTTATAAACTTAAAATGGATTAAGTTGAAGCATAGAACCGAGTTAAATATGTTTTGGTGTTAAAACTTGCTAATGGCGTGATATTGACTTCTTATGGGTCAAATTAGGGTTTAAGTGTCATTTTGGGCAAGATAGGTGTTTAACACCTATGATTGGGTTTGATTGGCATATTAGGACCATTCTCACTTGTGTTAGTGATTATTGGTTAGTTTGGGCGCGGTTTGTGCTTGGAAGTGCATTTGGGTCGAAATTGCACTAGTTGTCAATTTGGGTTGATTTGTATATCCACCCTAATTGTGTTACTTGTTATGTGATAAATGGATTAGGTACATTCCATCGGCGATTTCGGATTATTCGGTAGCATTCTTCAAGGCGACAAGGTGAGTGTTAATATCCTATATGCATATGTATGTGTAGGATGGGTGCGGGTCGGGTGAAGGGGTTCTCGCTTATAGAGCTCGCTTCTCGTATAGGTGGAATTGTTGGACTTGTGTATAGGTCCAATTGGCACGGTTGTGCATTTTGGTTGACCACTTTGGCGAGGTGCACACTTTGTGTGTACGTTATCACATGGACGTGTGATGTGGACTTATATAACCCCAATGACGAAGGGTTAATATAGTGAGTGGAATAATTATATGTGTAGGTATATAATGTATCTATTTGTTGTGGCGTGAAATGTGTAGTGTCGAGGTGCTAAGACACCACGTTTCACGTGATGAGTGAAGCATCGAGGTGTTAAGATACCACACGGGGTGAAGCATCGAGGTGTTAAGATGCCACCTAGGGGTGTAGTGTCGAGGTGTTAAGACACCACTCCGTAAAATAATGAGTGAAGCATCGAGGTGTTAAGATGCCACTCGGGGTGAAGTGCCAAGGTGTTAAGGTGCCACCCTAGGGGTTAGTGATACGAGGTGTTAAGTACCCTAACGGATGTTATGAACACCGATGGCATTTTCGCGAGCGCCATTCCCTTGTGCGATTGGTTAACCATGGTTATTGTGTTGTATGCGTAAGCAAATTATGTTATTCGAGATATATATATATATATATATATATATATATATATATATATATATATATATATATATATATATATTGTATACATATAATGTTGTATTGTCATTATGTAGCTAACCCTCCGGGTGTAGCTTATTGGCATTGTTCACATCGTTGTTGGTGAACTTATATTTTGTTGATGTATCTTTAGCTCGTTGCTTAGTGATCTTACGGTATGCTTAGACTAGCTTGCCTTTATGCATGGATGCTCCGGTATGCGGTATTTGATTTTGTGTGGCGTGTCCATTTTATGCATATATATGTATGTAGTATATTCTTACTCACTAAGCGTTAGCTTACCCTCTCGTTGTTTACCTTTTTATAGATTTGCATGGATGTGGTGGCTCGGGTAAGCGTGGGACTAGTGGACTCGCGTAGTTGCTTTAGAAGGCTTGCTTTTGGATTGATTAGGATTTGGTAGCGTATCCCCAATCGCCATGCTCGGCTTTATTTTGTGTTAAAAGTCGTGTGGTCGAAAACTTGAAATTGGTAGTTAAAGGGTAATTTGGGCATATGTGGGCCCGGTGTCGTAAAACCCTTTTTATTGATGGAACGTGTTAGTCTTAACTATTGTAATATGTTGTGAAAACCGTTTAGTCTAAATGTGTCGGGAAGTGGTCAAACATTTTCGCATTTGGGACTTTTTGGGACAGCAGCCTGTCCAGGCCCTTTTGCGCGCCGCGCGGGGTCATGGCGCGCTGCGCTATTTGCTGCACAAAGAATTTTTTTATTTATTTCGCGTTATTGGTTGGTTAACGGGTTGGGTTGTTACAAGTGGTATCAGAGCATGGTCTAAGGGATTTAGGTGACTTAAGATAGGTGCCTAGACTTAGACTTTTATGTGTGCTAAATTTTTGCGGGACTTGTAGGATTACGGGTCGGAATGGGTTTAGTTAGTGTCTTGTTTATAGGTTGACTAGCGTTTATATTAGTAATGCGGATATTATTAATATGCTATTGTGCTGTGATAATGATTCGCGTGTTATGTTTGGTTTGTGTTTGCGGTTGCATATATCATCAAGCGAGGCAGTCGTTGTACTAACGAGTCGATACGACGTGTATGCGTAATAAGGACTTGCAAACCTTATTACGGGTGCAAATCGTGTCTAACAAGAGATGTACGACGAATGTTTAGCAAGATGGGGCGGTGTTGTGCGTGTGATTTTATACGTTCGTGGTCTAATCTCTTTGCATTCCTTAGAATGGCGACGGGAAATGGGATCGAGACGAATGACGCTGAGTTTAAAGCTAGAGGTGCGGCCGCCGTTGCAGAGCAAATGAGTGCGTTTCGAGAAGAAATGGATAGGAAGTATTCCGAACTTCAAAGTAGCGGTGAAATGGAGCGTTGTCTTAAGAGCTTCATGAGGACTAAACCCCCGATGTATGACGGGAAACCAGATCCTTTGATAAGCACAACTTGGATCTCGGATGTCGAAGGATGTTTTCGTACTATTGATTGCCCTCCCGAGAAGAGGATAAGACTCGCTACTAGTTTGTTGCGGGGTAGGGCGAGAGATTGGTTGGATGGTAAGATTGATCTTGTCGGTGGTGAAACGTTTATGGCTTTATCGTGGGACGAGTTTAAGAAGGAATTCTTCGAGGAGTTCCGAACTTCAGCCGATTTGTTGGAAATGCGTAATGAGTTGCGAAATTTGCAACAAGGTTCTATGGATTTAAATACTCTCAAGACGACCTTTATGGCGAAGGCTCGTTTTTGCCCGGAGTATTTGGGGAATGATCATTTGTTGATGCAGGATTTCTATCGAACCTTGAATGATGACTTGAAGAGTAAGATTAGCAGAGTTCAGGCGAAATTGTTTGCGGAGTTATTCGCCGCGGCTAGAGGTTTCGAGTCGTATTCGCGATCGAAGGTTGGTGAACCTTCAAGTGAGAGAAGGGTTGTTTCTTATGGTGCTCCAAGTAAGAGGACTAAGGGTCCGAGCGTGAGCACGGGTGGTACACGGACGGGTATATCGGATTCTAGTGCGTCTAGGTGTTACAATTGTGGCGTGAGGGGTCACAAGTCTTGGGAATGGTCGGTACCAAAGGGTGATGGCATGGTGTGCTTCATTTGCCAAAAAGAAGGATATCGTAAGTCGGAATGTCCCAAGTTAGCGGGGACGGGTGCGACAAGGAGACGTTAAGTTACATTTCGTTTTAATAAATATGTCCTTTGATTATTTATTAAGTGTCGTTTGAGTTTGGTTGTTAAATGCATTGTGTTGTGCATGTTAGTGTTAAGGGTGACGTTCCTAATGGAAGTACCCTATGGTGGCGTTTGATTGTTGAGCGAAGGGCGTAAGACTTGGTGCAACCAAGCATTCCTTAGTATTTGGGAAATATTTCTACCAAGCCATGGGAATGGGTTTTGGTGTTCGGTTGTTAAGCGCATGTTCACTTTTGTGTTGAAGTTGATGAACCATGAGGTTCGACGGGTGGGATGAAACCCAAGAAATCGAGTGTTGATCTCGATGTATGTTGGTAAAGGAGTCTACATGACGCGACATTAGGTGCCTCTTTTATACCTACTAGCGTGGTGTTCGACTCCGATTGTGTTGCGGTTACATTGTATTTAGGGTACCGAGGAGAAACCCTTAGGTACATGAGTGACTAGGTGGAATTTGACAAACTAAAGCAATTGGATGATTGCGGGGGTATGGTTTGTGTAATTGTGTTACACTTTTCGTTCGAAGTGTTTAAGGATTGATTGAAATCCTTCGGGTGCTCAAGATTAGAGCAAGATATGGTGATGGGTCGTGTGAACCCAATTATTGGTAAAGTCTACTTTTGGTAGCATTGTACGAGTTGTGGATATGGAATGTAGTTCCAAGTGGGGGAGTTATACTCCTGCACGAGGGGACCTTAGGGTGAGAATTCGGATAATGCTTATGGTAGATCCGAAACTTGTGTTGGGACCTAGTTTGGTCGATTTGTGGTAGAGTACAATTTTGGTTAAATTGTACTTATGATTTTGGATTTGAATTATCACCGGGGTGGTAATGTGGTAAATCTCGTTGAGAGATAAAGGACGTGTTTGGCGAGCAAGGTGAAATCCCTCGGTTAAGGGGATGTGTGTGTGGCGAATTCTCTTTTAGAGAATTTTTGTTTTGTGCCTATGTTCGATATAGGTGGTTCTTGCTCGATTGTGTGAATCGTTAGTGGTATCCATTAGGATTCACTATGGCGTAGCAGAGCGCGATGTTACGTTACTCGTTGTTCGAGGCCAAAAGGGCGTTGATTGGTGAAGCATGACCTTCGGGGTCCGCCGACTTCATCATGGTATTGTTGATTGGTGAAGCATGACCTTCGGGGTCCGCTGACTTCATCATGGTATTGTTGATTGGTGAAGCATGACCTTCGGGGTCTGCTGACTTCATCATGGGTGTAGTGTTATATCGGTGAAGCATGACCGTTGACGGGGTCCGCTGACTTCATCCGGTGTTGAGTGATCTATCGGTTGTTTTATACACCGATGGTGGGTTCGTAAGGACCGTGTGGTGTGATCTATCGGTTGTTTTATACACCGATGGTGGGATCGTGAGGACCATGTTGTGTTATTAGTGTTTGCGATAGCCGTGTTTCGCTCACATGTTGTTACAGGTGTGACAATAGTCGTTTTGGGCGCTTTTGGTTTTAGCCGTTGCTTATGATGTTAGAATAGTGGCGTATTGGTTGTATTACGCACTACAAAGGATGTTTAGTGGTAAGTGTAATCCGTAAGGATTCATGTGGTTCGATCTTCAATGTTCGGATTGTTGACTTTAGGTTGAGACTTGGTCGCTTTTAGCGTGGTCCTTGGTAAAGGTATGCTAAGGAATTGATATCTCGGTTCGAGATTGGTCGAGTTTTTCCCGATGTGAGGGATTGAGCAAGGTTTTAGTGCTCGGTTGGTGGATTTGATAAATCGCGGGTGACGATTTAGTTGTTAAAGGTGATTCATTGGGAAGAATTGTCTAGGAAAGTTCGGATTGGGACTTATGATTGAGGACCGTTGAGTAGGTCCGGATTGGTTAAGTGGAGAAGATCACGAGGACGTGATCGAGTTTAAGTGGGGGAGAGTTGTAAGACCCAAATATTTATTGTACATAATGTATTTATGGTGTACGATAAGTGTATGAAGTGTACGAAGCATGTACGTGTTGTTTGCTCGAACGTCGAAGGAAACTGGACGTTGTCTGAAGTGACAAGGTTTGTACATATCTTTTCAACCCCAAATAAAGTTTGAGTTGATATTTCAAAGCCTTACCATTGGAAAGAAAATCTTATTACGTTTCCAATGATATTTGATTCATTGAAAACGGAGCTACGATCAAAAAGTTATGGCCAAAACAAGAAACTGAAAACTGACCTGAAGGTTGGAGCGGCGCTCCGAATGCGTCAGAAGCAATTTTCAGCTTTTTAAAAAGGTTTAAATGAGGGGTACTTTGGTCTTTTCATTTAGAGTCAGTTTAGGGTCACCAAAACTGATCTAGAACTCCATTGGAGCTCATTTCTCACCCACACAAACACTCTCATCCATATCTAGAGAGAGAGGAAGGGTTCTAGAGTGAGAGAGCTTGAATTGGAGAAGAAGGAGTTGGATTGTAGTGACCCGAACTTTTCCATGTTTATATATATTAATTGAGATTGATATTTACATGATTAAATGTTTCCAACATGTTAAGCAATCAAACTTGTTAAGACTTGATTAATTGAAATATGTTTCATATAGACAATTGACCACCCAAGTTGACCGGTGATTCACGAACGTTAAAACTTATAAAAACTATATGATGACATATATATGGATATATATATATAGTTAACATGATACTATGATAAGTAAACATATCATTAAGTATATTAACAATGAACTACATATGTAAAAACAAGACTACTAACTTAATGATTTTTAAACGAGACATATATGTAACGATTATCGTTGTAAAGACATTTAATGTATATATATCATATTAAGAGATATTCATATATGATAATATCATGATAATATAATAATTTAAAATCTCATTTGATATTTTAAACATTGGGTTAACAACATTTAACAAGATCGTTAACCTAAAGGTTTCAAAACAACACTTACATGTAACGACTAACGATGACTTAACGAATCAGTTAAAATGTATATACATGTAGTGTTTTAATATGTATTTATACACTTTTGGAAGACTTCAATACACTTATCAAAATACTTCTACTTAATAAAAATGCTTACAATTACATCCTCGTTCAGTTTCATCAACAATTCTACTCGTATGCACCCGTATTCGTACTCGTACAATACACAGCTTTTAGATGTATGTACTATTGGTATATACACTCCAATGATCAGCTCTTAGCAGCCCATGTGAGTCACCTAACACATGTGGGAACCATCATTTGGCAACTAGCATGAAATATCTCATAAAATTACAAAAATATGAGTAATCATTCATGACTTATTTACATGAAAACAAACTGATGGGCAGAGCGAAAGGACGATACAAACGCTTGAAGACATGCTACGAGCATGTGTTATTGATTTCGGAAACAGTTGGGATCGACATCTACCGTTAGCAGAATTTTCCTACAACAACAGCTACCATTCAAGCATTGAGATGGCGCCGTTTGAAGCACTTTATGGTAGAAAGTGCAGGTCTCCGATTTGTTGGAGTGAAGTGGGGGATAGACAGATTACGGGTCCGGAGATTATACAAGAAACTACCGAGAAGATCATCCAAATTCAACAACGGTTGAAAACCGCCCAAAGTCGACAAAAGAGCTACGCTGACATTAAAAAAAAAGATATAGAATTTGAAATTGGAGAGATGGTCATGCTTAAAGTTGCACCTTGGAAAGGCGTTGTTCGATTTGGTAAACGAGGGAAATTAAATCCAAGGTATATTGGACCATTCAAGATTATTGATCGTGTCGGACCAGTAGCTTACCGACTAGAGTTACCTCAACAACTCGCGGCTGTACATAACACTTTCCACGTCTCGAATGTAAAGAAATGTTTTGCTAAAGAAGATCTCACTATTCCGTTAGATGAAATCCAAATCAACGAAAAACTTCAATTCATCGAAGAACCCGTCGAAATAATGGATCGTGAGGTTAAAAGACTTAAGCAAAACAAGATACCAATTGTTAAGGTTCGATGGAATGCTCGTAGAGGACCCGAGTTCACCTGTATTCGTACTCGTACAATTCTACTCGTATGCACCCGTATTCGTACTCGTACAATACACAGCTTTTAGATGTATGTACTATTGGTATATACACTCCAATGATCAGCTCTTAGCAGCCCATGTGAGTCACCTAACACATGTGGGAACCATCATTTGGCAACTAGCATGAAATATCTCATAAAATTACAAAAATATGAGTAATCATTCATGACTTATTTACATGAAAACAAAATTACATATCCTTTATATCTAATCCATACACCAACGACCAAAAACACCTACAAACACTTTCATTCTTCAATTTTCTTCATCTAATTGATCTCTCTCAAGTTCTATCTTCAAGTTCTAAGTGTTCTTCATAAATTCCAAAAGTTCTAGTTTCATAAAATCAAGAATACTTTCAAGTTTGCTAGCTCACTTCCAATCTTGTAAGGTGATCATCCAACCTCAAGAAATCTTTGTTTCTTACAGTAGGTTATCATTCTAATACAAGGTAATAATCATATTCAAACTTTGGTTCAATTTCTATAACTATAACAATCTTATTTCAAGTGATGATCTTACTTGAACTTGTTTTCGTGTCATGATTCTGCTTCAAGAACTTCGAGCCATCCAAGGATCCATTGAAGCTAGATCCATTTTTCTCTTTTCCAGTAGGTTTATCCAAGGAACTTAAGGTAGTAATGATGTTCATAACATCATTCGATTCATACATATAAAGCTATCTTATTCGAAGGTTTAAACTTGTAATCACTAGAACATAGTTTAGTTAATTCTAAACTTGTTCGCAAACAAAAGTTAATCCTTCTAACTTGACTTTTAAAATCAACTAAACACATATTCTATATCTATATGATATGCTAACTTAATGATTTAAAACCTGGAAACACGAAAAACACCGTAAAACCGGATTTACGCCGTCGTAGTAACACCGCGGGCTGTTTTGGGTTAGTTAATTAAAAACTATGATAAACTTTGATTTAAAAGTTGTTATTCTGAGAAAATTATTGTTATTATGAACATGAAACTATATCCAAAAATTATGGTTAAACTCAAAGTGGAAGTATGTTTTCTAAAATGGTCATCTAGACGTCGTTCTTTCGACTGAAATGACTACCTTTACAAAAACGACTTGTAACTTATTTTTCCGACTATAAACCTATACTTTTTCTGTTTAGATTCATAAAATAGAGTTCAATATGAAACCATAGCAATTTGATTCACTCAAAACGGATTTAAAATGAAGAAGTTATGGGTAAAACAAGATTGGATAATTTTTCTCATTTTAGCTACGTGAAAATTGGTAACAAATCTATTCCAACCATAACTTAATCAACTTGTATTGTATATTATGTAATCTTGAGATACCATAGACACGTATACAATGTTTCGACCTATCATGTCGACACATCTATATATATTTCGGAACAACCATAGACACTCTATATGTGAATGTTGGAGTTAGCTATACAGGGTTGAGGTTGATTCCAAAATATATATAGTTTGAGTTGTGATCAATACTGAGATACGTATACACTGGGTCGTGGATTGATTCAAGATAATATTTATCGATTTATTTCTGTACATCTAACTGTGGACAACTAGTTGTAGGTTACTAACGAGGACAGCTGACTTAATAAACTTAAAACATCAAAATATATTAAAAGTGTTGTAAATATATTTTGAACATACTTTGATATATATGTATATATTGTTATAGGTTCGTGAATCAACCAGTGGCCAAGTCTTACTTCTCGACGAAGTAAAAATCTGTGAAAGTGAGTTATAGTCCCACTTTTAAAATCTAATATTTTTGGGATGAGAATACATGCAGGTTTTATAAATGATTTACAAAATAGACACAAGTACGTGAAACTACATTCTATGGTTGAATTATCGAAATCGAATATGCCCCTTTTTATTAAGTCTGGTAATCTAAGAATTAGGGAACAGACACCCTAATTGACGCGAATCCTAAAGATAGATCTATTGGGCCTAACAAACCCCATCCAAAGTACCGGATGCTTTAGTATTTCGAAATTTATATCATATCCGAAGGGTGTCCCGGAATGATGGGGATATTCTTATATATGCATCTTGTTAATGTCGGTTACCAGGTGTTCACCATATGAATGATTTTTATCTCTATGTATGGGATGTGTATTGAAATATGAAATCTTGTGGTCTATTATTATGATTTGATATATATAGGTTAAACCTATAACTCACCAACATTTTTGTTGACGTTTTAAGCATGTTTATTCTCAGGTGATTATTAAGAGCTTCCGCTGTCGCATACTTAAATAAGGACGAGATTTGGAGTCCATGCTTGTATGATATTGTGTAAAAACTGCATTCAAGAAACTTATTTTGTTGTAACATATTTGTATTGTAAACCATTATGTAATGGTCGTGTGTAAACAGGATATTTTAGATTATCATTATTTGATAATCTACGTAAAGCTTTTTAAACCTTTATTGATGAAATAAAGGTTATGGTTTGTTTTAAAATGAATGCAGTCTTTGAAAAACGTCTCATATAGAGGTCAAAACCTCGCAACAAAATCAATTAATATGGAACGTTTTTAATCAATAAGAACGGGACATTTCAGTTGGTATCCGAGCGTTGGTCTTAGAGAACCAGAATTTTGCATTAGTGTGTCTTATCGAGTTTGTTAGGATGCATTAGTGAGTCTGGACTTCGACCGTGTTTACTTGAAAAATGATTGCTTAACAAATTTTGTTGGAAACTATATATTTTTAACATGTGAATATTATGTGATATATTAATCTCTTAACGCATTTGATATTATGTGATAGATGTCTACCTCTAGAACAAGTCCCATTGACTCACCTAATAATAATGAAGAGTCAAATGTAAATTGGAATGATTCGTGGACTGATTCACAAGTTCCCGAAGAGGAACCGGAAGAAGAGTCGGAACCGGAAGAAGAATCAGAACCGGAAGAAGAATTGGAACCGGATGAAGAAATAGAACCGGTGGGGGAAATAATAAAACGGTTAAGTAAAAGAAAATCCTCAACCAACCGACCAAGGTTAATTATGGTCAATGGTGTTTCCGCCAAGGAAGCAAAATATTGGGAGGATTACCAATTCTCCGATGAATCGGATTCCGACGAGAATTCCGATGATGTTATAGAAATTACCCCAACTGAATTTAAAAAGGCAAAAGAAAATAATAAGGGAAAGGGCATAAAAATAGAGAAATCTAATTCCAACCCCGATGAACTTTATATGTATCGTCAACCCCCGAAGTCCTTAAGTTGTAACAATGACCCGGGAACCTCTAAACCATCAGGTTTTTCTAAACCAATGTGGACAACGACGGCTCGTATTAGGGGAACATCATATATCCCTAGAAACTTGGCAAAACGAACCAAAACCGAAGAAGAAGAAACGAGCGAGTCGGAATAAGATAGTTGTATTCGTGTGGTGTAATATATGTAATATAGTGTTCTTATGCTTTATGATATATGTAAAAATTGCTTGTATTAATAAGTATTTTTTTATGAATCTAACTCTTGTCTATTTTACAGTTTAAAAACACAAAATGGATAGACAACCTAATATTTTAAGAGACCTACCCGGAGACATGATTGATGAAATCTTGTCTAGAGTCGGCCAGAATTCCTCGGCACAACTATTTAAGGCGAGATCAGTTTGTAAGACATTCGAAGAACGTTCCAAGAATGTCTTGGTTTATAAGAGACTTTCGTTTGAAAGATGGGGGATATCACATTGGGAAACCCATAAGTTACGATGTGTTTACTTTGACGCATATATTGCGGGGAACCCAAATGCTATTTTACGCAACGGGTTAAGAAATTATTTTGACTCAATATATCCGAATATTGGACTTCGTGATTTAGAAAAAGCGGCTAACATGCAACATAAAGAAGCATGTTATGCTTACGGAATAGTAATGTTCGCTTCTCACCAAAGTGAGAACAAGAACATCGGGCTACAACTATTAAACAAAACGTTTCCACAAGTGACGGAGTCGGTAATTGGGGTAAGAAATGAGGTTTTTAGATTATTACGGGACTGTTGGACATTACGTAACCCTCGTCCCTTTAACGACGTTACAACACGCTGTCTTATCAACGGCCATAACGGTTATGTTGCACAAGACCAAGGATGGGAAGTAGTCCTAGTAAAACCAGAATGCATGACTTGTTTCTGGATGTATGAATTACGTGTCTTTATTGCCTTTGCTGAACGACTTGTGTACTAGCTAGAATTATCTTCACAACTATCTTGTATCAAAGTTATTGTGTGCTATATTTCATGCTTTATGTAAAATAAGCGGTATTGTAAGTTTGTAAAATATTGTATAAAAGTTTGAACGCGAAATATTATTATAATCAGTTTTTCATATAGAATTGTAGTAGTTGAATTGTATATTAGCTACTAAGTATGAACTTAACGGGTAGGTACTACCCGAATTTAAACTTATAAAACGCTAATATGAAGAAAAAGCTTTTATAAATGAGTTCATATTATGCTACGAAATACTATTAACTACTCTTAATATTCTGTATGATTAACTTGTTCCATTTAACTATTTTGAAGGAAATGGCACCGACTACTCGACACACCGTGAATATGAATGAAGAGGAATTCCGTACTTTTCTAGCTTCAAACATAGCTGCAGTACAGGCTGCGCTACATACCAACAATAACCTTGGATCTAGCAGTACATGAAATCGTGTAGGATGCACCTACAAAGAATTCACTGCCTGCAAACCTTTGGAATTTGATGGAACCGAAGGACCGATCGGATTGAAACGGTGGACCGAGAAGGTCGAATCGGTGTTTGCCATAAGTAAGTGTACTGAAGAGGACAAAGTAAAGTACGCTACGCATACCTTCACAGGTTCTGCGTTAACATGGTGGAATACCTATCTAGAGCAAGTGGGACAAGACGATGCGTACGCACTACCGTGGTCAGCATTCAAGCACTTGATGAACGAGAAGTACCGTCCCAGAACCGAGGTCAATAAGCTCAAGACAGAACTTAGAGGGTTACGAACCCAAGGATTGGATATTACCACGTACGAAAGACGATTCACAGAATTGTGCCTATTGTGTCCGGAAGCATTCGAAGATGAGGAAGAGAAGATCGACGCGTTTGTGAAAGGATTACCGGAAAGAATCCAAGAAGATATAAGTTCACACGAGCCCGCCTCCATACAACAGGCATGTAGAATGGCTCACAAACTCGTGAACCAAATTGAAGAAAGAATTAAAGAACAGACTGCTGAAGAGGCCAATGTGAAGCAAGTCAAAAGAAAGTGGGAGGAAAACGGTGATAAGAATCACCAATACAACAACAACAGCAATTACAACAATAATCGCAACAATTATCCCAACAATCGCAACATCAATCGCAACTACAACAAACGGCCCAACAACAACAACAACAACAACAACAGCAACTACAACAATCATCCCAACAACAATAATAACCGCAACAACAACAACAATCAGAAGCAGCTATGCCAAAGGTGTGAAAAGAATCACTCGGGGTTCTGCACCAAATTTTGCAACAAGTGTAAAAGAAATGGTCATAGCGCGGCGAAGTGTGAGGTCTACGGACCAGGGGTTAATAGAACGAAAGGAACAAATGGTGTCGGAACGAGTAATGGCGGAGCAAGTAGTGTCGGAGCAAGTTATGCCAATGTAGTTTGTTATAAATGTGGAAAACCGGGCCACATTATTAGAAATTGCCCGAACCAGGAGAACACGAATGGACAAGGCCGTGGAAGAGTTTTCAATATTAATGCGGCAGAGGCACAGGAAGACCCGGAGCTTGTTACGGGTACGTTTCTTATTGACAATAAATCTGCTTACGTTTTATTTGATTCGGGTGCGGATAGAAGCTATATGAGTAGAGATTTTTGTGCTAAATTAAGTTGTCCATTGACGCCTTTGGATAGTAAATTTTTACCCGAATTAGCAAATGGTAAATTAATTTCAGCAGATAATATATGTCGGAATCGAGAAATTAAACTGGTTAGCGAAACATTTAAGATTGATTTGATACCAGTAGAGTTAGGGAGTTTTGATGTGATAATCGGTATGGACTGGTTGAAAGAAGTGAAAGCGGAGATCGTTTGTTACAAAAATGCAATTCGCATTATACGAGAAAAAGGAAAACCCTTAATGGTGTACGGAGAAAAGGGCAATACGAAGCTACATCTTATTAGTAATTTGAAGGCACAAAAACTAATAAGAAAAGGTTGCTATGCTGTTCTAGCACACGTCGAGAAAGTACAAACTGAAGAAAAGAGCATCAATGATGTTCCCGTCGCAAAAGAATTTCCTGATGTATTTCCGAAAGAATTACCGAGATTACCCCCACATCGATCCGTTGAATTTCAAATAGATCTTGTACCAGGAGCTGCACCAATAGCTCGTGCTCCTTACAGACTCGCACCCAGCGAGATGAAAGAACTACAAAGCCAATTACAAGAACTTTTAGAGCGTGGTTTCATTCGACCAAGCACATCACCGTGGGGAGCTCCTGTTTTGTTTGTCAAGAAGAAAGATGGTACATTCAGGTTGTGTATCGACTACCGAGAGTTGAACAAACTTACCATCAAGAACCGCTACCCACTACCGAGAATCAATGACTTATTTGATCAACTACAAGGCTCGTCTGTTTATTCAAAGATTGACTTACGTTCCGGGTATCATCAAATGCGGGTGAAAGAAGATGATATTCCAAAGACTGCTTTCAGAACACGTTACGGTCATTACGAGTTTATGGTCATGCCGTTTGGTTTAACTAATGCGCCAGCTGTGTTCATGGACCTTATGAACCGAGTGTGTGGACCATACCTTGGCAAGTTTGTCATTGTTTTCATTGATGACATACTTATTTACTCAAAGAATGACCAAGAACACGGTGAACATTTGAGAAAGGTGTTAGAAGTATTGAGGAAGGAAGAATTGTACGCTAAGTTTTCAAAGTGTGCATTTTGGTTGGAAGAAGTTCAATTCCTCGGTCACATAGTGAACAAAGAAGGTATTAAGGTGGATCCGGCAAAGATAGAAACTGTTGAAAAGTGGGAAACCCCGAAAACTCCGAAACACATACGCCAGTTTTTAGGACTAGCTGGTTACTACAGAAGGTTCATCCAAGACTTTTCCAGAATAGCAAAACCCTTGACTGCATTAACGCATAAAGGGAAGAAATTTGAATGGAATGATGAACAAGAGAAAGCGTTTCAGTTATTGAAGAAAAAGCTAACTACGGCACCTATATTGTCATTGCCTGAAGGGAATGATGATTTTGTGATTTATTGTGATGTATCAAAGCAAGGTCTCGGTTGTGTATTAATGCAACGAACGAAGGTGATTGCTTATGCGTCTAGACAATTGAAGATTCACGAACAAAATTATACGACGCATGATTTGGAATTAGGCGCGGTTGTTTTTGCATTAAAGACTTGGAGGCACTACTTATATGGGGTCAAAAGTATTATATATACCGACTACAAAAGTCTTCAACACATATTTAATCAGAAACAACTGAATATGAGGCAGCGTAGGTGGATTGAATTATTGAATGATTACGACTTTGAGATTCGTTACCACCCGAGGAAGGCAAATGTGGTAGCCGATGCCTTGAGCAGGAAGGACAGAGAACCCATTCGAGTAAAATCTATGAATATAATGATTCATAATAACATTACTACTCAAATAAAGGAGGCGCAACAAGGAGTTTTAAAAGAGGGAAATTTAAAGGATGAAATACCCAAAGGATCGGAGAAGCATCTTAATATTCGGGAAGACGGAACCCGGTATAGGGCTGAAAGGATTTGGGTACCAAAATTTGGAGATATGAGAGAAATGGTACTTAGAGAAGCTCATAAAACCAAATACTCAATACATCCTGGAACGGGGAAGATGTACAAGGATCTTAAGAAACATTTTTGGTGGCCGGGTATGAAAGCCGATGTTGCTAAATACGTAGGAGAATGTTTGACGTGTTCTAAGGTCAAAGCTGAGCATCAGAAACCATCAGGTCTACTTCAACAACCCGAAATCCCGGAATGGAAATGGGAAAACATTACCATGGATTTCATCACTAAATTGCCAAGGACTGCAAGTGGTTTTGATACTATTTGGGTAATAGTTGACCGTCTCACCAAATCAGCACACTTCTTGCCAATAAGAGAAGATGACAAGATGGAGAAGTTAGCACGACTGTATTTGAAGGAAGTCATCTCCAGACATGGAATACCAATCTCTATTATCTCTGATAGGGATGGCAGATTTATTTCAAGATTCTGGCAGACATTACAGCAAGCATTAGGAACTCGTCTAGACATGAGTACTGCCTATCATCCACAAACTGATGGGCAGAGCGAAAGGACGATACAAACGCTTGAAGACATGCTACGAGCATGTGTTATTGATTTCGGAAACAGTTGGGATCGACATCTACCGTTAGCAGAATTTTCCTACAACAACAGCTACCATTCAAGCATTGAGATGGCGCCGTTTGAAGCACTTTATGGTAGAAAGTGCAGGTCTCCGATTTGTTGGAGTGAAGTGGGGGATAGACAGATTACGGGTCCGGAGATTATACAAGAAACTACCGAGAAGATCATCCAAATTCAACAACGGTTGAAAACCGCCCAAAGTCGACAAAAGAGCTACGCTGACATTAAAAAAAAAGATATAGAATTTGAAATTGGAGAGATGGTCATGCTTAAAGTTGCACCTTGGAAAGGCGTTGTTCGATTTGGTAAACGAGGGAAATTAAATCCAAGGTATATTGGACCATTCAAGATTATTGATCGTGTCGGACCAGTAGCTTACCGACTAGAGTTACCTCAACAACTCGCGGCTGTACATAACACTTTCCACGTCTCGAATTTAAAGAAATGTTTTGCTAAAGAAGATCTCACTATTCCGTTAGATGAAATCCAAATCAACGAAAAACTTCAATTCATCGAAGAACCCGTCGAAATAATGGATCGTGAGGTTAAAAGACTTAAGCAAAACAAGATACCAATTGTTAAGGTTCGATGGAATGCTCGTAGAGGACCCGAGTTCACCTGTATTCGTACTCGTACAATTCTACTCGTATGCACCCGTATTCGTACTCGTACAATACACAGCTTTTAGATGTATGTACTATTGGTATATACACTCCAATGATCAGCTCTTAGCAGCCCATGTGAGTCACCTAACACATGTGGGAACCATCATTTGGCAACTAGCATGAAATATCTCATAAAATTACAAAAATATGAGTAATCATTCATGACTTATTTACATGAAAACAAAATTACATATCCTTTATATCTAATCCATACACCAACGACCAAAAACACCTACAAACACTTTCATTCTTCAATTTTCTTCATCTAATTGATCTCTCTCAAGTTCTATCTTCAAGTTCTAAGTGTTCTTCATAAATTCCAAAAGTTCTAGTTTCATAAAATCAAGAATACTTTCAAGTTTGCTAGCTCACTTCCAATCTTGTAAGGTGATCATCCAACCTCAAGAAATCTTTGTTTCTTACAGTAGGTTATCATTCTAATACAAGGTAATAATCATATTCAAACTTTGGTTCAATTTCTATAACTATAACAATCTTATTTCAAGTGATGATCTTACTTGAACTTGTTTTCGTGTCATGATTCTGCTTCAAGAACTTCGAGCCATCTAAGGATCCATTGAAGCTAGATCCATTTTTCTCTTTTCCAGTAGGTTTATCCAAGGAACTTAAGGTAGTAATGATGTTCATAACATCATTCGATTCATACATATAAAGCTATCTTATTCGAAGGTTTAAACTTGTAATCACTAGAACATAGTTTAGTTAATTCTAAACTTGTTCGCAAACAAAAGTTAATCCTTCTAACTTGACTTTTAAAATCAACTAAACACATGTTCTATATCTATATGATATGCTAACTTAATGATTTAAAACCTGGAAACACGAAAAACACCGTAAAACCGGATTTACGCCGTCGTAGTAACACCGCGGGCTGTTTTGGGTTAGTTAATTAAAAACTATGATAAACTTTGATTTAAAAGTTGTTATTCTGAGAAAATTATTGTTATTATGAACATGAAACTATATCCAAAAATTATGGTTAAACTCAAAGTGGAAGTATGTTTTCTAAAATGGTCATCTAGACGTCGTTCTTTCGACTGAAATGACTACCTTTACAAAAACGACTTGTAACTTATTTTTCCGACTATAAACCTATACTTTTTCTGTTTAGATTCATAAAATAGAGTTCAATATGAAACCATAGCAATTTGATTCACTCAAAACGGATTTAAAATGAAGAAGTTATGGGTAAAACAAGATTGGATAATTTTTCTCATTTTAGCTACGTGAAAATTGGTAACAAATCTATTCCAACCATAACTTAATCAACTTGTATTGTATATTATGTAATCTTGAGATACCATAGACACGTATACAATGTTTCGACCTATCATGTCGACACATCTATATATATTTCGGAACAACCATAGACACTCTATATGTGAATGTTGGAGTTAGCTATACAGGGTTGAGGTTGATTCCAAAATATATATAGTTTGAGTTGTGATCAATACTGAGATACGTATACACTGGGTCGTGGATTGATTCAAGATAATATTTATCGATTTATTTCTGTACATCTAACTGTGGACAACTAGTTGTAGGTTACTAACGAGGACAGCTGACTTAATAAACTTAAAACATCAAAATATATTAAAAGTGTTGTAAATATATTTTGAACATACTTTGATATATATGTATATATTGTTATAGGTTCGTGAATCAACCAGTGGCCAAGTCTTACTTCCCGACGAAGTAAAAATCTGTGAAAGTGAGTTATAGTCCCACTTTTAAAATCTAATATTTTTGGGATGAGAATACATGCAGGTTTTATAAATGATTTACAAAATAGACACAAGTACGTGAAACTACATTCTATGGTTGAATTATCGAAATCGAATATGCCCCTTTTTATTAAGTCTGGTAATCTAAGAATTAGGGAACAGACACCCTAATTGACGCGAATCCTAAAGATAGATCTATTGGGCCTAACAAACCCCATCCAAAGTACCGGATGCTTTAGTATTTCGAAATTTATATCATATCCGAAGGGTGTCCCGGAATGATGGGGATATTCTTATATATGCATCTTGTTAATGTCGGTTACCAGGTGTTCACCATATGAATGATTTTTATCTCTATGTATGGGATGTGTATTGAAATATGAAATCTTGTGGTCTATTATTATGATTTGATATATATAGGTTAAACCTATAACTCACCAACATTTTTGTTGACGTTTTAAGCATGTTTATTCTCAGGTGATTATTAAGAGCTTCCGCTGTCGCATACTTAAATAAGGACGAGATTTGGAGTCCATGCTTGTATGATATTGTGTAAAAACTGCATTCAAGAAACTTATTTTGTTGTAACATATTTGTATTGTAAACCATTATGTAATGGTCGTGTGTAAACAGGATATTTTAGATTATCATTATTTGATAATCTACGTAAAGCTTTTTAAACCTTTATTGATGAAATAAAGGTTATGGTTTGTTTTAAAATGAATGCAGTCTTTGAAAAACGTCTCATATAGAGGTCAAAACCTCGCAACGAAATCAATTAATATGGAACGTTTTTAATCAATAAGAACGGGACATTTCATGGATTCTCACCAAAGCTCAGGTTTTAAAGTTGTTCATCTCGCTCCTAGCTATATTTTGGTAGTATTGGTAAGTTCTAACTCCGAATTTCATTTGTTAGATTTGATATTCAAGTTAGGGTTTGAGATTGTTAGTTGTAAAACCCATTTGGTTGATGAAGAGGGTTTATGAAAACTTGCTATTTTGATATTTGGCAGGTTTTGGGTTGGTTAATGATTTAATCATGTTTAAGACTTGTAAATGGTGTATAATCACTAGTGTTAGTGATTATTGGTGTTTTGGAAACCATTAGGGTTCTTATGGTTGACTAATTTTGACTAGAGTCAAAATTAGGGTTTGTTGATGATTATGACTCAATTGCCGATTTAATAAGGTTTATAAACTTAAAATGGATTAAGTTGAAGCATAGAACCGAGTTAAATATGTTTTGGTGTCAAAACTTGCTAATGGCGTGATATTGACTTCTTATGGGTCAAATTAGGGTTTAAGTGTCATTTTGGGCAAGATAGGTGTTTAACACCTATGATTGGGTTTGATTGGCATATTAGGACCATTCTCACTTGTGTTAGTGATTATTGGTTAGTTTCGGCGTGGTTTGTGCTTGGAAGTGCATTTGGGTCGAAATTGCACTAGTTTCAATTTGGGTTGATTTGTATATCCACCCTAATTGTGTTACTTGTTATGTGATAAATGGATTAGGTACATTCCATCGGCGATTGCGGATTATTCGGTAGCATTCTTCAAGGCGACAAGGTGAATGTTAATATCCTATATGCATATGTATGTGTAGGATGGGTGCGGGTCGGGTGAAGGGGTTCTCGCTTATAGAGCTCGCTTCTCGTATAGTTGGAATTGTTGGACTTATGTATCGGTCCAATTGGCACGGTTGTGCATTTTGGTTGACCACTTTGGCGAGGTGCACACTTTGTGTGTACGTTATCACATGGGCGTGTGATGTGGACTTATATAACT
Source organism: Rutidosis leptorrhynchoides (assembly GCF_046630445.1). Classification (NCBI taxonomy): domain Eukaryota; kingdom Viridiplantae; phylum Streptophyta; class Magnoliopsida; order Asterales; family Asteraceae; genus Rutidosis; species Rutidosis leptorrhynchoides. Next base: position 551,734,610 of record NC_092336.1, on the reverse strand, counting down.
CCAATGACGAAGGGTTAATATAGTGAGTGGAATAATTATATGTGTAGGTATATAATGTATCTATTTGTTGTGGCGTGAAATGTGTAGTGTCGAGGTGCTAAGACACCACGTTTCACGTGATGAGTGAAGCATCGAGGTGTTAAGATGCCACTCAAGGTGAAGCATCGAGGTGTTAAGATGCCACCTAGGGGTGTAGTGTCGAGGTGTTAAGACACCACTCCGTAAAATAATGAGTGAAGCATCGAGGTGTTAAGATGCCACTCAGGGTGAAGTGCTGAGGTGTTAAGGTGTCACCCTAGGGGTCAGTGATACGAGGTGTTAAGTACCCTAACGGATGTTATGAACACCGATGGCGTTTTCGCGAGCGCCATTCCCTTGTGCGATTGGTTAACCATGGTTATTGTGATGTAAGCGTAAGCAAATTATGTCATTCGATATATATATATATATATATATATATATATATATATATATATATATATATATATATATTGTATATATATATATATATATATACAATATAATGTTGTATATATATATATATATATACAACATTATATTGTATATATATACAATATATATATATATATATATATATATATATATATATATATATATATATTGTATACATATACAATATATATATATATACAATATTGTATATATATATATATATACAATATTGTATACATATATATATATATATACAATATATATATATATATATATATATATATATACACACACAATATTGTGTATATATATATATATTGTATACATATAATGTTGTATATATATATATATATTGTATATGTATATATATATATATATATATATACAATATATATATATATATATATATATATATATTGTATACATATAATGTTGTATTGTCGTGATGTAGCTAACCCTCCGGGTGTAGCTTATTGGCATTGTTCACATCGTTGTTGGTGAACTTATATTTTGTTGATGTA